>NW_013666661.1:58942-60277 GCF_000517525.1 Limulus polyphemus | reverse complement strand
CGAAACCCGGTTTCTAGCGTTGTAAGTCCGCAGACACACCGCTATGCCACTGGGGGGGGGGGGGCAGACCACGAAATAACGTAAAAACTCGAAGTCTGGTGAAATTAGTAAATAATATGTAGACCACGAAGTAGCGTAAAGACTCGACAGT
The DNA here is from genome assembly GCF_000517525.1 of Limulus polyphemus. Classification (NCBI taxonomy): domain Eukaryota; kingdom Metazoa; phylum Arthropoda; class Merostomata; order Xiphosura; family Limulidae; genus Limulus; species Limulus polyphemus. The sequence continues at coordinate 60,126 of NW_013666661.1, read as the reverse complement.
AAACCACGAAACTCGTCAAAGTTGATAATTCGATGTTATAATTAAGAAATTAATAGATCTGTAACACTTGGATATGTACTACACACTTCATGGTCTAACACATAGATTGAAGTAAACCGTTTGTCAGTTTCGCAGACTCTGTGCGAAAAAAATAAAGTATGCCCTTTTATGGTGTTAACTGATTATGCCTATGATGATGATGATATTTTTATTAATACAACACTATTAACACCCCGCGAAACTTAAAGCATATCCACAGGAAATGTACTATTTAAAATTAAATTAAATTAAAGTTGATCACATAATACTTATAAAATACAATTATCTATATAAATATAATAGTACTGTATGTTGTCTGTTGTATGTCCATGTAATTACTTCGCAGGGTGTGGATGGACCTTCACCAAAATTGGTATGGAGGTTCATTAGGTCCATGTGGGGGGTACATACAAATTTTCAGTTTAGCATTTTGTGGTTTTTATGGCCGTTTTACGTTTTTTTTTACCACTACCTCACCCCTTGTTGAAGTATTTTAACCAAATTTGCCATGAAGGTTTGTTGGGTCCATGCGGAGATACAAGCAAGCTTGCGGTTTCACATTTTGTGTTTTGCAGTTTTTATGGGCTTTTTTGCGTTTTTTTTTTTTACAATTAAACATAAGGGAAGCAACTTTTTATGTCCTAAGATAACCTTTCATTAATCATGAATTTACATAACTTCCGTCCAGGGGACGGGTACTCCAGCTAGTGTTATAATATAATACCCAATCAGTTTGAATATATTAGTTCATAGCATTATATTTGTGTTATTAGCCAGTCTTTTATCCATTTTTTAACATATGTTTTAATATCCATTAACTTTCTTAGAATTGTATTATATAAACTTGATACTTGATAACTTAATTTATTTTTTCCGTAGTTATTTTTTACTTCAGTTAATTTATAATAATCTATCGTTTCTTGTCTTGTATTTTTATTGTGATTTATCCTAATTTTAAAAGGCGATACAGAAATAATGCTTTGTTATAATAATGTATTTTCATAATTTAAACACATTCATTATATTCAAAGTTATATACATTTAATAACAATCATATTATTTATTTTTCTTATTGGTAAAATATTTTTATTATAATACTTTGTTATACCATTATACAAGAATTGTAAGTAGACCCGTATTTGGTG
>NW_013666661.1:37406-57942 GCF_000517525.1 Limulus polyphemus | reverse complement strand
TTTCATTTACCACTTGTCTCGGTTTCAAGGAATTCCACCACCACCACCCCCCCATCACTAATCCTAAACTAGGTAAAACCGAAATAATAAAACTAGGGCTTTCTATACTGGTGGAGTGTATATGTAAGGTGTTTTCAGATGTCATTTAATCAAACTGATTTAATATCTATATAAGTGAATTTCAAGAAAACGCAGCATTGATGTAGTTAATTCGATCCTTTTAATTATTCAGCCGAGTTAAGGTTTAAGAAATACGCCAGAAACGTCACCAAAGATAACAGCCCATTAAAGTTAGATCCTTGATACGCTTAGAACTTTTCTATCTATCCCTTTTTAATTCTTCTTCAGTAGGTTAATTATAATTACTCAGTCTGTCTTAGTGTACTCAGTTTATACGTGGAGTTTATTACACGTTTGTACATTTAGACGATATGAGTATCTAATTTAGATTATTCATGTCTTAGTGTACTCAGTTTATACGTGGAGTTTATTACACGTTTGTACATTTAGACGATATGAGTATCTAATTTAGATTATTCATGTCTTAGTGTACTCAGTTTATACGTGGAGTTTATTACACGTTTGTACATTTAGACGATATGAGTATGTAATTTAGATTATTCATGTCTTAGTGTACTCAGTTTATACGTGGAGTTTATTACACGTTTGTACATTTAGACAATATGAGAATCTAATTTAGATTATTCATGTTTAGTTGAAAAACGGTATTTAAATGTTTTTGTTATAGATTCTCGGTAAAATGATATCCTGATGAGTGACCTTTGACATCGCGAAAACGGTCGAAGAAATTAATACGGGAGAGGAAAAAAAATAGAATAATCTGATATTTCAGTGTTTTCTTATTCGTATCCACCGGTGAATCCTATTGGTGTTCTTGGTTATATATATATATATATATATATATATTTCATACATTCAATTGCAGGAGTTTGTACGGACGTTGCTTTCATGTTTGAATTTTATCCGATTTGTATTTACTAAAACCTCTCGAGCGCCATCTGGCACCAGGTCAGAATGTCAAAATGTGAACAACATGATCAGATAAGCGCTCAAATGATTTGACAGATATAGTTTAGTGGAGAATAAGATCGCTTGAAAAGTCGAGAAGTCCGATCGTATCAGCAAGAAGACACGGGTACCGAGGATCGTTCAAACAGCTGCGTTCAGAACATGGTGCTTTCTTGTTCGATAGTCATGCGGAAAGTTAAAGAAAATAGTGTCAAAGGATATCTGGAGTTTATTATATACAGACGTGAAATGGTTATCTGAAGTTTTAATCTTCTATCGCCTTCCTTTCTTAAAGCCCTCTCCTTGCTTATCATTTTTAGGCTTGTCTCACCAGATGTCGCTTCAGTCATTTAAGTGTTAACAATGCTTGCTGATGAATGTGTTTTTTTTTTTTGTATCTCGATAAATTGTTGCTTCTACGTTATTGTATGGTTAAACGGAACCGGTAAGTTTATAAAGGTATTCAAATATTAAAGGAAAAAATAACTTTCCTTGGCTTTATGTATACATACGCTCCCCTCAACCCGTTTTTATTGACTGGCATCTTCCTTCACTTTCTACTTGTTTTTCAAACACTATGTATTAGTATGAGGAACAACGGGAGTCTGTAAAAACCGTGGTATACTTGAGAATGGCCTGGGTTTCGGTTTGACGTCATCAAACATAAACTATTTCAGAATGTTGAAAAGATTCACCATAATTCCTGGTTAAGAAGGAATTATTCTGATAAAGAAAATAACTGGTAAATTTATTTCCAAATGGCACCTGATAAAGCAAAAATAAATAAAGTTATAAGTAAAAAAAATAAAAAATCAACGGGTTCCTCTAAAAGAAAAACATTATATTTCTGCTTGGAGACGGCTTGAATGGGTAATGAAGAAAAACTTTAATATAAGTTTAACATAACAGCAGATGTACAACGTTTCGACAAGGTTTTGTCGTCATCAGGAGCACGAAACAAACCCAGTACATGAAAATCCGATCATTCACGATAGATTCACGAAACAAATCCAATACATGAAAATCCGATCATTCACGAAGATTTACGAAACAAATCCAATACATGAAAATCCGATCATTCACGATAGATTCACGAAACAAACCCAGTACATGAAAATCCGATCATTCACGACAGATTCACGAAACAAATCCAATACGTGAAAATCCGATCATTCACGATAGATTTACGAAACAAATATTTTCATGTACTGGGCCGATCATTCACGACAGATTGGAGAATACAACCCGTGCGCTAACTATTAGTCATTTGCTTGTTTTAGGATTCCTTAATGTCCCCTAGTGAGTTAACGGTAAGCTTGAAGCATTATTACTAATTAATATCTGGACTTCGACCACCGCAGCATACACAACGCAGATTGTCCATTGCGTAGTTCTGCGTTATGACAAATAAACATGCATTTTTTAACACAAATACTGAGCGCCATTTTGATATAAGGTGACAAAAGGCACTTTAACTCCTTATACTGTTTTATTGTTAACGAAACAGTAACATTACAAGAATCCTCACAAGTTTCTACTGTTTATTGTTAACGAAGCAGTAACGCTACCAAGAATCCTCACAAGTTTCTACTGTTTACTGTTAACGAAACAGTAACGTTACAAGAATCCTCACAAGTTTCTACTGTTTATTGTTAACGAAGCAGTAACGCTACCAAGAATCCTCACAAGTTTCTACTGTTTACTGTTAACGAAACAGTAACGTTACAAGAATCCTCACAAGTTTCTACTGTTTACTGTTAACGAAACAGTAACGCTACCAACAATCCTCACAAGTTTCTACTGTTTATTGTTAACGAAACAGTAACGTTACAAGAATCCTCACAGGTTTCTACTGTTTACTGTTAACGAAACAGTAACGCTACCAACAATCCTCACAAGTTTCTACTGTTTATTGTTAACGAAACAGTAACATTACAAGAATCCTCACAAGTTTCTACTGTTTACTGTTAACGGAACAGTAACGTTACAAGAATCCTCACAAGTTTCTATTGTTTATTGTTAACGAGACAGTAACGCTACCAACAATTCTCACAAATTTCTACTGTTTATTGTTAACGAAACAGTAACGCTACCAAGAATTCTCACAAGTTTTAATTGTTTATTTATTGTTAACGAAACAGTAACGCTACCAAGAATTCTCACAAGTTTTAATTGTTTATTTATTGTTAACGAAACAGTTACCAAATGTTCTCATTAGCTTCTGCTACCAATTTCCTCATAATTTCTCACCAAGACTAAAGATTCTGAGACTCATCATGGCCTCAATTCTCTAAATATGTGAATCAAAAATAAATCATCTTGCCTCTTCTGAAACCAGAAATGAATTCTTCGGTCTCACTGTGAACCATTTTAAATTGTTGAGTTACGTCTTTCAGCCTCGGAATCAGATTTTATGCAAAATCCGTAATCCTCATCAGGATTAGAAGAATGAACTAATCTTATTTTAAAGCTTACATATGTTACAATATTATATGATTCTAAGTGAATATTAAAGACAGCAATGCATCTAAACAGTCGAAATATAATCTCTCGTTAACACGGTGCAGGTGTTGTGTGTAATGTCCTGAGGTTTACCGGCCTGCCTTCATCTCTATGGAAATCTGGAGATGAAAGAGAAGCTGGAGCAACTACCACAAATTCGACCACGTGATCACACTAGCACCTGATTTGGTTTTACAGAATGTGACCCATGGTGTCGGTGCACATATTTACACATTTACAGTAAATGAATCATGCATAAACAAAATAAAATACATGACAGTATCGTTGTTCTATCGTTTGAAGTATTTGTTTTTTTTTTTGGTCTTGGTTTGTGGTTTGTGTGAAATTTCGCACAAAGCTACACAAGGACTATCTTCGCTAGCCGTCTTTAATTTAACAGTGAAATACTAGAGGGAAGGCAACTAGTCATCACCACCCGCCGCCAACTCTTGGGCTACTCTTTTTACCAACGAATAGTGGGATTTAGTTGGATTGGCCGTCACATTACAACACCCCCCCCCCGTCTAAAAGGGCGAACGTGTTTGGTGGAACGGGGATTCGAACTCGCGACCCTCAGATTGCGAGTCAAGCACCCTAACCACCCGACCACAATTAAATTAATCAAGTTCAAGTTATAACATTCATAAAAATTGTGTGTATAGATAGATAGATAGATTCTGAGTTCGTTATGAGGACATAAATTCTATGTAAACCTAAGATATTGACGTGATTTAGTTCTGGGGTCGCACCTGTTTGCTTAACGCCTTAAAAGGGACGTCTACGTGTATATCTCAACGCACTTACTTATGCAAGCAAAAGAGGCGAGCAAAATGTAAGGATCCTTCCGTCTCGTATTATCAGTAGCAGAATGGATCAGACTTCACTGTACTTTAACTACCCATTAGTATATAAACCAACGTCATCAGGATCAAACCTTAATGTATTTTGACTGCCCGTCAATACGATCCAACGTCAGTAGAACCGGACTTCACTGTACTTTAACTACCCATCAGTATATAAACCAATGCATGATCAAACTTCACTCTACTTTGACTGCCTACCAATATGATCCGAAGTCATCCAAACACTGTACTTTAATACACATTAATACGATCCAACTTGAGCAGGATCAAACGTCATTATACTTTGACTACCCATCCATATGATCCAAGGTCAGCATGACCAAACTTCACTCTACTTTAACTACCCATCAATATGATCCAAGGTCAGCATGACCAAACTTCACGCTACTTTGACTGCCTACCAGTATGATCCGAAGTCGTCAGGACCAAACACTGAACTTTAATACACATTAGTACGATCCAACGTGAGCAGGATCAAACGTCAAAGGTCAGCATGACCAAACTTCACGCTACTTTGACTGCCTACCAGTATGATCCGAAGTCGTCAGGACCAAACACTGAACTTTAATACACATTAGTATGATCCAACGTAAGCAGGATCAAACGTCATTATACTTTAACTACCCATCAACATGATCCAAGGTCAGCATGACCAAACTTCACGCTACTTTAACTACCCATCAATATGATCCAAGGTCAGCATGACCAAACTTCACTCTACTTTAACTACACATCAATATGATCCAAGGTCAGCATGATCAAACTTCACTCTACTTTTACTGCCTACCAATATGATCCGAAGTCATCAGGACCAAACACTGTATTTTTAATACATATCAATGCGATCCAGCGCAAAGCAAGAAAGTCGACAAGAAGGTCGTCCTTCAAGTTTTACACAGTGTACTTTTGCTACACTTCTCAGCACTAACCTTCACTGAAAACGCCTACTGTCGATTACAAGATTCGATAATTGACAGTTTTAGTTAGAAACTTTCATCTTCTGAAAAGGTAAGAAAAACTTCGACTTAAAAAGAAGTTAAAATGAACAGATCTAAGTCCACTTGTACATATATGACTGGTGCCTGGTCCTTTATAATGAATATTTTCCCTCTCGTCTGAAAAAAATACGTTCTGACGACGAACAACTACACTCTATAATCTGAGGACTAGTGCATGCGTTTTTTATAGCAAAACCACATAGGGATATCTGTTGTGTCCACCGAGGGGAATCGAACCCTTGATTTTAGCGTTGTAAATCCGAAAACTTACCGCTGTCCTACCGATGGACCTGAGGACTACTCAAATTGAGACACTTCGATTCGACATTTTGTGCACGTTTCTTGTTCAGCCCATCGCTACACAATGGGCTATCTTTGCTGTGCCCACCACTGGTATCGAAATCCGAATTTCATCGTTATAACTCTGCAGAATTACCATTAAACCCCCGATTTTATATATATTTTAGGTTGTTCTTTATATTTTCGTACGAATTTGTAGCTCGGTAACAAAGCTTTACGAAATTTTGCAAAAAACGGAATAAATATATTTCAACAACATGGCAACTCCATTATTTCCTAATTATTTAAATCGTACCCGAAACCTTCATAGGTGGCGCTTCTCCCTGTCCCTTTCAAAGATGCCAAAGCAATGGTGATAAGTATGAATAATTAGGTTTAGAAACGCCCTTAGGTACTTAATGTCAAAGAATGTTTGATCATAAACTATTCCTATGTTACACAAGGTTTATAGTGTATGGCTATGTGTGGAAACCTGCCTACTCACGAGGGAGCCAACATACAAAATGACATAGTCTCACTGTTGGGCGGTTTGCCACCACGTGAACTACGAGCCATTTCGAGCTTGACCTCTGCCCAGTTTTACGCCTTGAAGACGTGGTGTGTGTATAAATTGTTAAAAAACTAGTGTTACCGTGGAGAGGACAAATTTATGACCCACTAACAACGTCACCGTTTGGGCTGTGAGCAATCTTCTGTTACCCCAAAACCGGAAATACGTCGTCAAGTCGAAGCTGTCACTAGAGGGGGCTATTGAAGACATTCCACTTCTCTGTTTGGACTCATTAGATAAATGTAGGCTTCCCGTGTCGTCTGGACGACCCTCTCCGTCATCTGTCTCCATGATTGTGTTTGAAGTCATACTCTCTACTAGACAACCAAACACAGGATAGGTGGAATTCCACGGAACATTAATGCACTCTGGTGCTGGAAAAAGTACTTAAATTCACGTTTATTTCTTAAAAAAACAACCACAACAAGAAACAGCCACTAAAAGGTCGTGAAACTTCGAAATCAAAAAGTAACATAACCACGAATAAGTGAAAATATATATATATATATATATATATACCTGTGGATAAATATGGAAGGGTGCTGCCATCTCTTAAGATCTTTTACTAATAACACGTCAATGATTGAAGATACTGACACAATTAAAGCTTGAAGACGGCTTGAAAGGGTAGTGAAAGAAACTTTATTACGAATATATAAGGTTTCATCATCAGATCTTGTACTTAAAATGCGAGTTTCTTGTGAAGACTTACAGCTGAGCCACTAGGGGGCCTGCCACAATAATTTTTGAAAATAATTTATTCAGCATTAAACTGAAACTGATCGGCTGATAAAAAGGCTGATTCAATATGTATGTTAACTTGTGGACATACATAACAAAACTGTTTCGATAAATCATGGCACACTGTAATAAATCATGGCGATAATGAGTACTCGATTTTTGACAGTGGTAATTTTGTATAAAGTTTAACCAACATCCTCTTTCAAAATGAATGTTCGAGAAACGTGAAAAAAATTATCTACCTGTTTGATGTGAATTTAGCGCAAAGCTAAACAATGGTTATCTGCGTTAGCCGTCCCTAATTTAGCAATGAAAGACGAGAGGGGAGGCAGCTAGTCATCACCACGCACCGCGAACTCTTGTGGCTACTCTTTTACCAACGAATAGTGGGACTGACCGTCACTTTATAACGTCCCCACGACTGATAGGGCGAGCATGTTTGGTGTGATGAGGATTCGAACCCTCGACCCGCAGATTGTGAATCAAGCATCCTAACTACCTGGCCATGCCGGACCGCTTCAACAGGACCCATGAGGCGAAGAAGTCCATCTTGACAGAATCTCAAGACAGCTTAACATTTGAAATTGTTTTGTATACTGTCGTCATTTTCTCTAAAAGACAAAACACTATATACATAAACAAATTATTCGATCTTTCCCATTTTTCTACATATTTAGGATTTTTTAAACTTCAACTCTATACGGTTGTATGGTTGCTTAACCCGAACATTGTCCTTAAGGCTATCTCCATAAAAATAACGATCTTGTATTCAGCCTACAAAACCAAGATTGAATTTAACGTGGTCTTTGGTGATAAATCAACTACCAAAGGCTTTCGTCTTCTCTACAGGAAAACTTCTAAGTGGCATGGTAAAAGAAAGAGAAAACTTGACGCCATAAATCTGTCGGGCATCACGTGATTTGTGTGTTCTCTGGATGGTGCGGCTACATTACATATATATATATATATATTATATCTGAGAAAACACTGTTATTGGAAGTGAAGAAAACCTCATTGTTAACACTTCTGGAAACTCTGTTATTGGGAGTGAAGGAAACTTCATTGTTAACACTTCTGGAAAGTCTGTTATTCGGAGTGAAGAAAACCTCGTTGTTAACACTTCTGGAAACTCTGTTATTCGGAGTGATGGAAACTTCATTGTTAACACTTCTGGAAACTCTGTTATTGGGAGTGAAGAAAACTTCATTGTTAACACTTCTGGAAACTCTGTTATTCGGAGTGAAGAAAACCTCGTTGTTAATACTTCTGGAAACTCTGTTATTGGGAGTGAAGAAAACCTCATTGCTGACATTTCTGGTTGATTTGTGTTATAAAAAACGTAAAGAAGGCAGCAGTATATGCACAGAAATTAGGCTTAGTATATGCACAGAAATTAGGCTTAGTGATGCAACCTGAAATGTAGAAAAACTCTACAAAAAATTTACCTCTCTATCATTTAACTGTTTAAATGGAAAAGGTTTAATTAATGAGATTTGGAATTAAATATCTTAGTTTTTCACTTTTGTTGTATGGTAAGTACATTATGAATCCGTTGAAATTATTTGGCGATGACTAATTTATTAATAAATATTGGTAATTGATTTTTAAGAAAATTAAATTACATTTTAATATATCCCAAAGATTGATAGATGAGGACTTATAAGAATCCTTTTCGAGAAAAGTTCATACAGCGAGACAATGAAACCATGTAGAGCCGGAGTACACAACACAACACTTCAACATTCTTCTTGTAAATGGAATACGCAACACTTTTTTTAAAGAATGAAGTCTTCAACATTCTCCTTGTAAATGGAATACACAACGTTTTTTAAAGAATGAAGTCTTCAACATTCTTCTTGTAAATGGAATACGCAACACTTTTTTTAAAGAATGAAGTCTTCAACATTCTCCTTGTAAATAAAATACACAACGTTTTTTAAATGAAATCTGCTATATTCTCCTTGTAAATAGAATACACAACGTTTTTTAAATGAAATCTGCTATATTCTCCTTGTAAATAGAATACACAACGTTTTTTAAAGAATGAAGTCTTCAACATTCTCCTTATAAATGGGATACACAACGTTTTTTAAATGAAATCTGCTATATTCTCCTTGTAAATAGATTACACAACGTTTTTTAGAGAATGAAGTCTTCAACATTCTCCTTGTAAAGGAAAAAAAACTCACATAAAAAAAGCATTTAGGACAATAACATCCAAATCAAATGTGGACGTTGTTGGAGTCATCTTCTGGTTCTTTTAACAATACAATGAACAAATATTTGAATTCCACGAAAGTTCACAAGCCAAATGTGGACGTTGTTGGAGTCATCTTCTGGTTCTTTTAACAATACAATGAACAAATATTTGAATTCCACGAAAGTTCACAAGCCAAATGTGGACGTTGTTGGAGTCAATCTTCTGGTTCTTTTAACAATACAATAACGGTAAAGTTTCAGTGACTTGTGCCCAACAGACTAATCCCACAGTAAGGTTTCAGTGACTTGTGCCCAACAGGCTAATTCCACAGCAATGTTTCAATGACTTGTGCCCAACAAGAACGTGCAGTTATTACGGTAAAGTAGCAAGCATATGGTCAGAAACTCTCACGGGTACGTGAGAAACGTTTATACTTGCGGTGGCTTAATTACAGAGTGTTGGGTACCTTCTATGAAATTAATGGATCGAAATTATCCATTCCTAGTGTGTTTAGCTTTTATTTTACTAAAGGTACTAATTTTCTAGCCGCCCAAACACATTTTATTCAGGGATCCTTAAATATATTTGTTTATGTTATCTTTCATGAATGGGGTCAACCCCATTTTTTTTCTTAACTTTCAATTAGAGGCCAAAGGAAAACCTTGTATATTCGAACGTATGAAACATAGTTTTTTTTTTGTATGTGTGTTTTTTGTTTGTTTGTTTTTTTCCATTTGTACAACCTGCATTTTCTCGCTGATCAAGATTTTACGCCTTCACTTCAAACCTTCGTATTAAAAAGAAATTTCACGCAGTAAACTCAGTATAAAAAGTTTGTTTGTTTTGAATTTCGGGCAAAGCTACACGAGGGCTATCTGCGCTAGCCGTCCCTAATTTAGCAGTGTAAGACTAGAGGGAAGGCAGCTAGTCATCACCACCCACCGCCAACTCTTGGACTACTCTTTTAACAACGAATAGTGGGATTGACCGTCACATTATAACGCCCCCACGGCTGAAAGGGCGAGCATGTTTGCTAGAATGGGATTCGAACCCGCGACTTTCAGATTGGGAGTCGAGTGCCCTAACTACCTGGCCATGTCAGGCCCAGTATAAAAAAGAAAGAAATTTATGAAACTAGCATAAATTCAGTTGAAAACGGTGTTTCACAAATATCAGAAAGTTTGGAAAGGTGCTTATTTTAGGGTTCAAGACACATTTTTTTTTTATTCAGTAAATCACCGTGGATGATTCCGTGACCGTTGCTTTATTTATTTTTTTTATGTTTTAGCCTAAATCAAGTTCATATTCAATGTCCAGCGATTCTTATCATAGTCTTGTTAGAAATCCATGAGTAAATATCGCATGTATAGTTTATCATCCTCAGTAAACGTAAATATGACAAAATTATTCATTACCGTATGACCTTGCGCACCTGGAAAGTGTGGAGCACGGGAGAGGGCACGGGAAAACGAAACAGACCGAATGGTAATGATAACAGTTGTTGGCACGGGGGAGTAAAGGGGTGGTGATCGAAACAGGTGTGAACCTCAATGATTAGCATGCATCGCTAATTAAAAACTTCAAGCCTCCTTAGGGAGGTCCAAAGCGGCCTTAGAACTGGAGTCACTAACGACGCAGGTGTTTATCAGACATAAAAATTGTAAAATAAATTACTAACATTTGTAGAAACACACTAAAACTATCTGGATTTCAGGAACAGTTACCAGAAGAAGAAAAAATTATTTAAAAACTTTGTAACGAATGTATAAAACAAATAGCTTTTTATATTATTATCATTATTCAAACATCAGACTCTTTCAAATGCTTGCTACTTGTGTAATTTTTGGAAGTATCCTACCATTGATCGCTAACGCCGTTAGCGCCATCTATTGTAGGGTTTGTAAATATTGAATTTAAACAATCTTTTATGTGACTGTGATAATACTAGTAAATTTTTTTCCCAGATTATACTGATGTAAAATGTTAACAAAAATTAAAAGCTCTTGTTATCTTGTGGTTGTATCAATTTTAAAATAGAGTAGATATAGTTATGAAGGCCTGAAATAGCCTGATGGTTAGGTTGCTCGACTCGTAACATGCGGGTCGCGTGTTCGAATCCCCATCACCGAACATGCGCGCTCTTTCAGCTGTGTAGGGTGTTATAATGTTACAGTCAATTCCACTATCGTTTACAGTAATGGCCTAAGAGTTGGTGGTGAGTGGTGTCGACTAGCTGATTTCCCTCTGATCTATCACGTTTAAATTAGGGACGGTTATCACACATAGTTAGCCCGGCATGGCCAAGTGGTTAGGGCACTCGACTCGTAATCTCCAGGTCGCGGGTTCGAATCCCCGTTTCACCAAACATGTTCGTCTTTTTATCCGTGGTGGCGTTATAATGTGACGTTCAATCCCACTATTCGTTGGTAAAAGAGTAGCCCAAGAGTTGGCGTTGGGTAGTGATGACTAGCTGCCTACCCTCTAGTCTTACAATGCTAAATTAGGGACGGCTAGCGTAGATAGCCCTCGTGTAGCTGTGCGCGAAATTCATAGCAAACAAACACAGACAGAAATTGAGTAACTTTGCACGAAATTCAAAAGACAAAAAAAGATACATATATAAAAGTTACGCGAGCAGAAGAAGGGCTAGTTTCTTAGTAAATATCCCGTTTTATGCTGTTCTATTATTATACTATATTTTGTGGAAGAAGGATTTCATACGTTTAACTGAATGTTCTCCTGAATTATTTACTGTTCTTCTTTATCAAATAAATAGTCACATCAACAATTTTATTTCTTGTCGTCCATTTCAAGCAGAACTAAATGTAACCATTAAATGCGAACGTCTGAAGTCTAATCCGTTCGTCCAAGTCATTCTTTATCCTGTGATATTTTTAGAAAGAAGTTGAACTAATAGGAAAGTAATCAAGCCGCAATAACAGAAGATTCGACAGGAGTTTTTTAACGAAGCACAGTTCACTTAACGAATTATTTAAGAAGTTCGCCGAAAGGTGTGAAAAAATAGACAATTTTATGATCAGGCCAATGAATATGTGTTTGTGTGACAAACCCTAAGGGCAGGGATTGGCGCAGTTCGTGGTTGGGCACAGTCTGTTCGTCAAAGAAATTATAACGAAGCACAGAAATGTACTGTAAATAAAATGTCGAATAATTTACTTCTTTATCCTAACACTAATCGTCCTATACAGACCTACAAATGTAGAAGTACAACATAATTTACTTCTTTATCCTAACACTAATCGTCCTATACAGACCTACAAATGTAGAAGTACAACATAATGTTTGTTGCATGTGGCAGGTTTGTTTGCTTCTGAACTTTCGCGCAAACCTACACAAGGGTTATCTGCGCATGGCCATTCCTACAATCGAACGTGTAGGATAGAGGGAAGACATCTAGTCAACAGCACCAGCCGCCAACTCTTAGGCTCCTCTCCTCTCATCGAATAGTGAGATTTGACCGTCACTCTTATAGCACAGCAATCCAAAGAATGGAGAGCGTTTAATAACAACGGGTCGCGAGTCATGAATCATCGGATTCACAGTGCGGCCATGATTATATCAGGTTATACCCGACTTACACGTGGTTTAAAATTTAATAGCTTTCATTGATTGTTTAACCTTACCTAATGGAAGGTCGCATTACAGGCTAATGTATCCTGTAACGATTTTGTGGGGATACCAGCATTTGGTTCTGATAATGAAGGGTGATCAGTCTCTACCGGAGAAAAGAAGGATTTCCACGTGCAGCACGATTTCACATATAAATCAACATCACCACCTAATAAATGCATACATTTTTATAAATATGTATACAGATATATGTACATATATACATGTTTATGTATAATACACCGTATCCATATGTTTAATATAAATCTCCTCATACCCTCAACACAGTAAACTTACCTCCAGATGCAACAACGTTAAGATTTAATTAACAGAAGAAAAATTTATGAGCATGCTTCGGTGCCCGGGCTTGTGCTTACATTTGGACACCACTGCCAAAGTTATCAACATTGAATAACAAGAGCGTAAATTCTAGGGCTATCAGAAAGTCATCGCTGTTCCTGTCAAGGTAAAGTTGCTAGGTGCGTAAACTCGGCGCTGCTCTGAGCGAGTGGATCCACACCTGCAAGCTGTAACTGCTGTTTCAAAAGTGCCGAGGTGAGCTCTAACAGCCACGCATTTACGACTTAGGTTATGTATATATTAGGTCAAGTCTGTCTGTGAGCACGACTCTAATAGCGTAATAGATCTAAAGTTGTTCTTCTTGTAAACTTTATAATTAACTTTGCGCCAGTTGCAACACAAAGGAAACGCAGTGGTGGGAAAGTAAACGAAATAACATGTTGACAGCTTTAGGATAGACAGACAGACAGATAAATAGGTAGACAGATAGACATACAAATAGATATATAGGTAAACAAATAGACAGGTATACAAATAGATAGATCGGCAGACAGATAGACAGACATACAAATAGATAGACAGGTAGATAGATCGGAAGACAGATAGACAGAATATACAATTAGATAGACAGGTAGATAGATCGGTAGACAGATAGACAGAACATACAAATAGATAGACCGGTAGTTAGATCGGTAGACAGATAGACAGAACATACAAATAGATAGACCGGTAGATAGATCGGTAGACAGAACATACAAATAGATAGACCGGTAGATAGATCGGTAGACAGAACATACAAATAGATAGACAGGTAGATAGATCGGTAGACAGATAGACAGAACATACAAATAGATAGACAGGTAGATAGATCGGTAGACAGAACATACAAATAGATAGACAGGTAGATAGATCGGTAGACAGAACATACAAATAGATAGACAGGTAGATAGATCGGCAGACAGAACATACAAATAGATAGACAGGTAGATAGATCGGTAGATAGATAGACAGAACATACGAATAGATAGACAGGTAGATAGATCTGTAGACAGAACATACAAATAGATAGACCGGTAGTTAGATCGGTAGATAGATAGACAGAACATACAAATAGATAGACCGGTAGATAGATCGGTAGACAGAACATACAAATAGATAGACAGGTAGATAGATCGGTAGACAGATTATACAAATAGATAGACCGGTAGATAGATCGGTAGACAGAACATACAAATAGATAGACAGGTAGATAGATCGGCAGACAGACAGACATACAAATAGATAGACAGGTAGATAGATCGGTAGACAGAACATACAAATAGATAGACAGGTAGATAGATCGGCAGACAGACAGACATACAAATAGATAGACAGGTAGGTAGATCGGTAGACAGATAGACAGACAAACAGATAGATAGGTAGATAGATAGACGCTAAGCCTTTCAGGTAACTCCTGGTTTGATTTAATATGACAGACTGGTATAATTATTCGTTGTTTAGTGGATTAGAAACCAGATTTTATTCAATTAAAAACTGCCTTCTGACGTTATCTCTATGCAGGAATGCCGCGTGTGTTGACATAGGAGAAGCATGGCTCCCGTCAGATCCGCGCGGGTTTTAATATCGTGTACCACCACGGCCGCTCCATTACGTTGTGCCTGATTATCACCTTCGTAAATTAGCTATACCAGAATTTATTCATAGCCTCAGTGCCTGCACATGGCCCAAACAGGATACCTAGACGGAAAAGGCGCTACGAAAATTGATGGCCCACCCGCAGTGTCTTAGCACCTTTTCTAATCAGCGCCACACAGCTTCGGCAAAAATATAGCGTTGAATCGTCAGAAAAATCACGTTCCCGGGTCTTCAGGAGAGAATTGTCTATTTCATCATGTAAGTCTCAAACAATGAGTTGTTCTCTTGTTTCTCTTTACTTTTTTAAGGGGAGAGGGGAGGAGAGGGAAGTTGGTTCAGACCATTAAGCTGTATATTTCTAGAAACCAACAGGCTCTGGACCTTTACCAGGCTTCCACTTTATTTTTTACTTCTAGCAAATTTCCAGTTCTCGTTTTTATCACTCCTTTATTTTTTACTTCTAGAAAATTTTCAATTCTTCGTTTTTATCACTCCTTTATTTTTTACTTCTAGAAAATTTTCAATTCTTCGTTTTCATCACTCCTTTATTTTTTACTTCTAGAAAATTTTCAATTCTTCGTTTTTATCACTCCTTTATTTTTTACGTCTATTTTTAGAAGGGTAATTGTTTGTTGTTGTGGTTTTAACGCAAAGCTACAAAAATGGATTATTTGCGTTCTGTTCACCGGGGGGAATCGAACCTCAGATTTAAGTCTTTTTATATCCGAGAAATTTAAATTAGATAATTTAGTTAACCTAAGTTTCAAGAAAAATAGTCCCAAAAATCTACTGTCATAATTCAATTTTTTACCTAAAGTGTTAAGTACTAGTGTTCCCTCTAAGCCGCGCGGCCGCACAACAACCAATCAAATGCCGCGCACTTCACAATTCCAGCCGCGCACGTCCTCAGTAATGGTGAGGAGTCTCAACACGTTGAGGGCCTTAATGACCCCGGCAAGCAATAGGCCTAAAGCCCAAAAACCAACCGGTAGCACTGTAATTATCCAATAGGGTCGATGGTCTAAAAATACCCCTCGTTAAAACAAAAAAGGCGCACATCCGCACATTGCCTTGATACTGGTGCACATGAAAAATTCATTGCGCACATGGATTGAAAAAGTTAGAGGGAACATTGGTAAGAACTACAATTTAATAATATTCAATGAAAATGTCATATCAAGTCGTACTTGTGTTTTGCCGTGTAATGCACATGACGAAAGAAATATTATTTTTATGATTATAAACTTATAACAACAAATAAAATATTCGGCATTCTACTCCACCTATCTGCATTATATGATTTACAAATATTTTTGTGAAAAACAACTTACTTCTTTATAACATATTTAATAACAAAACACATAGGAGTCACGGCGATGGGGGTTTAACACAAAGCGATACAATAATGTTTTTTCACTTATTTTCTTTTAAAGGCAAACAACTAAATCACGTTCTGAGAAGACAAAAAAAAAAAAGACACAGTACGAGTATAAAAAAAGGTAATTATTGTAGGACTGAAAAATACCGAAACCTTTGGTGGCCCTTTCTAAAGGTGGTCAGGGAGCTCGAGTCGCAATCTGGCGGGTCATGGGTTCGAATTCCGTTACCGAACATTCTCACCCATAACGCCGTGTGGGCATATTAACGTCCCGGCCAGCCCTGCAATTTGTTGGTAAAAAGAGTAGTCCTCTAGTCTACCATTGCTAGCACAGATAGCCCTCGTGTGGCTGTGCGCGAAATTAAAAATATACCAAATCCTTTCTAAGGGCAAGAGGAGAAACAGTGCTAGGCTAACTGAATCCTAGACACAAACGTAGCTCTATTTTAAAATGGTTTTGTATGTAAAAATAGGATTATGTATATGTGTGTATATATGACTGCTAAGAAGAATTGTATTGTAAACATGAATTAAAAGTGCGATCATACATAAGTGAAGCTAATGAAAATATACGAGTTAATAGCACCACGTGAATTGGACGTGGCACGAAAAGGGTATATTAATTAAAACTCCTGACAACGAACAAAATTTAACATACTGTGAGTAATGCAAAAACGTAACAAGAGTTATTACCTAGGATTCAGTAACAGTGCAAATAAAATAACAATTCCCGAGAGGTCAACTTCTAAATTAGGTATGGCTAGCAGATAGTCCTCGAGTGGTTTTAGGCGAAATTTAACCATCGAACAGACCAATTTTGTATTTGTTTTTGGTAATATAAGAATTTAAAGAAATTATTAATATCGCTGAAAGAGAAAAATATTTGTACAATCCACGTTTCGACCAAATGACCTTCTGGATCTGCAGAGATGACCCTTTGGTTGAAAGGTGGACAAAGTGATTATTTTTCCCTTACAGCAGTTTTGACCATTTCCTTATACTTTCAAGCTTTATGAAGCTTATAGCTACGCAGTTTGTTTGTTAGTAGTAGTGTTTTTCTAATTCTTTATTTTTGTTTTTACTTGATTTAGTAATTTCTTTACACTGGTAGTCGAAACGTTTGTTTTGTATTAAGTAAAACACTTACACTGGTAGTCGAAACGTGTGTTTTGTATTAAGTAAAACACTTACACTGGTAGTCGAAACGTGTGTTTTGTATTAAGTAAGTAAAACACTTATATTGGTAGTCGAAACGTGTGTTTTGTATTAAGTAAGTAAAACACTTATATTGGTAGTCGAAACGTGTGTTTTGTATTAAGTAAGTAAAACACTTACACTGGTAGTCGAAACGTGTGTTTTGTATTAAGTAAGTAAAACACTTATATTGGTAGTCGAAACGTGTGTTTTGTATTAGTATAACACTTACACTGGTAGTCTAAACATGTGTCTTGTATTAATAAAACACTTACACTGGTAGTCGAAACGTGTGTTTTTTATTAAGTAAGTAAACACTAATCCAAGTTACATAACAGGCTATCTTTGCTCCTTTGCACGAGTATTGAAGCTTACCACTGAGCCTCTAGGGGAGGGGGGGGAGCATTCATGAACATACAGCTCTTAAAACAATTTCTGAATACAAGGGGGATTAAAGTTGGTAGGTATAACCGATTTTGAAAGGTAAAGCTATATCACAATGTTTACTTTTCAGTAACTATATCGTCATGTACCACTTTGTTATCGTAATGTTTCTTTGCTAAAGTATTTGTTTACTTTTCTCGTAGTTTATTACTTCATTTTCAACTGATAATGGAACATTATCTTAGTTTTATAACCAAAAATGTTTGCCCGTGTCAGTTCTTTACATGGTTCAATTCTTGCTGTAATTTAATAATACGTTGAACTGTGTTCATGTGAAACCAAAACCAAAACCTCACCTTCCTTGTAACTGTTTTTTAACCAATGGTAAACAGTCTAAGATTATTATTGGAGGAGGTTTGTATGTATATTTGGTTCGATGTTGACCTAAAAGAAGGAATATACAAGCTTGTATTTTTGAATTATTTTATCTCATCCAATTTGGTATAAGAATCTAGCATTCCGAGGTGTAATGGAGTGGGAGATACGTTTTCTGACAAGTATTGAGGATAGGGCAACGTCGAAGAAAGGATTATTCAGCATCAACCTGGAGTTATTCTCTATTCTAGTCAACATTACATAGGTGAGTTGTAATTTGTATCTATTCATCAGTATCTAAGATACGTTAAATATACATACTGAATTCGATCATACTATCGCATGTATCACCAAACATTGAAAGTTTATATTTCGGTTTGTTTGTAATTAAGCACAAAGCTACACAATGGGCATCGAAGCCCGGATTCTAGCGTTGTAAGTCCGCAGACATACCGCTGTGCCACTGGGGGCTTACATTTCGAATACAGGAAAACATGATTCAACACGTTCTGTACGTTATGATGAACGATACTACCATCTTAACTCGGTCTCTTAGATAACATCAAGCCCCCCCCCCCAGTGGTGGGCAGATCACAGATAGCCCATTGTGTAGCTTTGCGCTTAACTTCAAACAAACAAAGATAACATCAAATAAGAAACATTTTCCATATCAGATTAGCTTCTTTTTTTTTCAAACATACTATATTCACGTCTATATCTGCATCAAAACATTTCCGGAATAACATATATGACAACTTATTTATTAAAATATTCAAATTTCGAATAATCCCGAGTAGATGCTTGTTCATTACTCCGTGCGTAACTGGCAAAGATAGCTTATAAGCACGTGATTAAAGTATACCCCTTCGCTCAGATGGCCTGGCTTTCTTAGCCTGTGACCATTCTCAACCCTAATCTTTCATGTTCAATCATTAAAATCCACCCACGAATGAATGACCTTCATGGAAAACGATAAACTGATTTGTAACCACTTTTCAATTATTCTCCAGAAAACATGATATTTGAACTTTGACCGTTATATTTTATACCACTGATTTCCAGTTGGTGGTACGTGCACCCCCTACTGATACGTGGAGGTCATAGAGAGGATTACGCGAGCTACTCCTAATAATAATGAAAAAAAAAAAGAAACACTATAAAATCAAACAAATGCAAATAAAATATAGCACTAATAAAAAAACTGAGTTGGTAACACTACTATACACTATTATTGTTCAGCTCAAAGCCACAGGTCAGGTTTGTTTGATTTGTTTTGAATTTCGCGCAAAGCTACACGAGGGCTATCTGCGCTATCTGTAATATAGCAATGAAAGACTAGAGAGAAGGCAGCTAGTCATCATCACCCACCGCCAACTCTTGGGCAACTCTTTTACCAACGAATAGTGGGATTGACCGTCACATTATTACGCCCCCACGGCTGAAAGGGCGAGCATGTTTGGTAGGACGGGGGATTCGAACCGGCGACCCTAAGATTGCGAATCGATCGCCCTAACCACATGGCCATGCCTGGCCTTACACTGGTCAGCCAGGGTGTGATACTTTTTGTTGTGGTTTTGTTTTTTGTAGTTACGAAAGGCGCTATTATATTATCCACTGTAATAAAATTAGATTCGTACTGAACTAAAATATAACAGATGAGTAAGTTATTTTTTTTTAGTTATAGTTATTATTACACTTAACTACATATAGTGTTAATTATTATTATTATAGTTATCCGACTGGTGACGACCTTAACAAGGCAATACGGTGGGTGCTATATGGAGTTAATAATAATAATAATAATAACTTATTCTTGAAAGGTAAAGAATTATTCTGTCTTTGGGACTATTTCTAAATCTCTTTAGTAAACATACTTACGGTTTAGCTACATAGCTATTTCCTGCATTTCTGACGCATTCTATTTACATACACAAGGATTTCAGTCAGACCGCTTGTCCTCCAACGGACCTAGATGTATGTCAGATAAATAACTAATTTTTGTTATTTTCTTTTCGTTACTATTACGTCATCGTTTTACATGTTTTTAAATTATAGTTATACTTATCATTAACTGATATGACTTGTGTTCGTTAATGAACATTTATCGTTATAGTTAATTGATAAAACACTGCCTCAAGGACAGTATAAGTCCTGTTAGGCCTATTTCTACAAGTGCAACAGGTATTGTGAGATTATCGGACGGACTGGAAAGGGTCAAAGGTTAAGCACTATATATATACTTTTAAGAGTAATAGGTCTTTCACCTTCAATACAACTTCCGTGGAAACGAAAAACCTTTACTAAGTCTGAAATGAAAACCAAATATTAGAGAAAAAAGCCGAGTTTATCTGAACAGTTCCATAGCAGTAAAGTCTTATTGATACTTAATACACTTCATTGTGGTAATATCACTCATAGATTTAATTTTTTAGTATCATTTAATATTTAAAAACACTT
>NW_013666661.1:28509-36625 GCF_000517525.1 Limulus polyphemus | reverse complement strand
CTTTACACACATCCAATGGACCAAGAATTGAATGTTAGGGTTAGAATGTAGCTCGACACAATAACGACTTTACACACATCCAATGGACCAAGAATTGAATGTTAGGGTTAGAATGTAGCTCGACACAATAACGACTTTACACACATCCAATGGACCAAGAATTGAATGTTAGGGTTAGAATGTAGCTCGACACAATAACGACTTTAAACACATCCAATGGACCAAGAATTGAAAGTTGTGCATTTCGGCTTGTTACAAATAAACAGTGTGTTTGTTGGTAAATACTGGTTTTAATGTTAAATACTGTTTTGAAACAGATGATTTTCTGTTTATAGAAATTGTAGATGGTGATTTGGAAACACTACAAGAAGAACTTACTCGTTTGTATAGTGGAACTAAAGTAAAACATCGAATTACATGAAATGATTTAGCTGATGTAGAGAAATCGTCCATGTTACTTGGGGCGTTATTGAAATATAACTAGCACATGTCATTCAAAACATGCCATTTTATTAAGGCATTGTCAAAAAACCTAGCACTTCCTGAAAAACACTTGCATGTTTATCCCGTAAAATACCTGCATGCTTATTCCAACAAAGATTGTAATTTCAAGTATGTTGTATCAGTTAGTTAGTTGACCTTCCTGTAATTATCAGGTTAAGAACTCTATATAGGTATATTTAGTATGACCGGATGTCCAAAGCCAGGAATGAAAGTAGGTCATTCTTACATTCATTCTGGTCAGTGTGGTTCCACCTTGTCTACTCCTGGACAGAGAGGTCACAAGGTCGAACGCCTATAAGCTCGAAAATGGCATATATAAAATCAAATTTAGGTTGAAGAGATAATTTTCGGTTTTGGTATACTCACGTTAACACAGTATTCGGAGGGGTTACAGGTAAAGTAAAAATTATGTTTTCTAGCTTAATCTTTCATTCACTTCTGAGTGGTAATTTTGATATTCGTTACCGATGTCTTATGATTTTAATAAAGTTTCCTTTGTCATTACTTGTCGCTTAAATAGAAAGGAAGCAAGTTTAGCTGTGAAATTAGAAGCTTGGTGTTTAACAAACTTTTATTAACCTACAGGTAATTAAATATATTGTAATGCTAAGACTAGTTGTTTTATAATCATTGTTCGTGTGTTTGTTATTAAGCACAAAGCGAAACAATGAGCTACCTATGTTGTGCCCACCACCGGTATCGAAACTCGTTTTCTTAGCATTATAAGACTTCAGACTTACTGCTGAGCCATTGGAGGGGGGGGGGGATTTAATAGTCTTATTATAGCTTAGGTAAACATAAGCAACAGTAATGAAATCAGTTTATGTTGGTATTTTCCACCTGTCATTATTAAACTTATATTTCAACCTTAAATTTTATAGATATTTTTTTCAAGTACAGATTTTTTTCACGCCAACATTGATACAAAATTTCCGTACAGAGATTTACGAAATGTCCAGTTTTTGTTTGAGTTTGTTTGTTTTAAATCATAGCTACACAATATGCTACCTGCGCTTTGTCTGCCGCTGGAAAAATTACCCACCCCCTTCCTCCAATTTTAACACTATAAGCCCGTAAACTTATCACTGAACCTCTCAGGGGACATGTCCAGTAACTTTTACTATGACAGTGGGACAGCGACGTACTTGCAACACTAAAATTCGGGATTAGATTCTCCGCGGTGGATAGCCCAATTTGGCTTTACTGTAAATTTAACAAACACAAAAAATAAAATTGCCGACAAACAAATAAATCAATAAGCATTTTAAGAAATAATATTTATAATTCTTGTCCAGCTAAACTGATGGTTTTTGATTTATTGTAACTTTATTGTTACAGTACATACTTACGTGTGTTTTGACGTGTATGAGAAAAAGTAAGCGTTATTTGAGGGCATACAATATTTTAGCGCCATCTGTTGTAAGACATTATCATTCTTCTCAACAAAATATTCCAAATACGTCAATATTTGGCCTTTTTTAAACTCTTACCAAATGTAGTTAACAGTGGTACAAAACAACAATATTTTTGAGAAAAACGTAAGGAAGAAAATTATTTTAGTGGCGCCCCCTGCCGGTGTTGAAAAAGTTTATGATATTTAATTGCCATTGACGAATTTCTTGTCCCTCAGATTTGAATTAAGCTTATTATTGATTTTATTATGCGTGTGATACGTTGTTCATAAAGAAAACCAAACAATGTAGTTCAAATGACATGTGCAAATTGTCCTTATTGTTGTCTCTCCCTTTCTCTGTTAATTAGCGCCTAAAATTGACCTCTTCTGTTACAGTTACATTAGAGGATTTTTCGACGCGAAATCCTCCTTATTACGCGACCATACAAGCATGCAAGGCACGAAATTTTAGCGTTTCCAAGAATACGTAGTGCTATCGTATCAGTAAAAAAAGGAAATGTGTGATTCCAGCAAGGTAAAAACTGGTTAGCCTACTACCGGCTACTAGTCGCACACTGAAGGTAGTGAAAAAAGTGATAAAGTTTATTACTGGAAGTAAACCAATAACACGACGATTCATTGCAGCTAAGCTAGAAACTACACTTGGAACTGTTGAACGAGATACTTCATACGGATTTGTCTACAGAAGCGACTCAAGTCCCATGTTCACATTGGACAAACATATATGACTAATTAAATGTCTGTAACAAAAGTCCAGGCGATTAATTTTTTCATCCTGCCAAGTAACAGAGAATTTTTATAATGGTAGAAATCATGTTGTGAAATGTTTTCCAAAGGATGTATTGTGGCTGCACTTTACAAATGCCTCTGTAACGGTAAGTTAAAATCTGGAGAGCAGAGAAAAATGTCAAGGTGAAATTTATGTATTATCAGACTAACGTGTTGACATCTCTACGTCCCGAGAAAGTACCGTTTCTGTACTGACTGGACATCGATAAGGTATGTTTCCACGAAAACAGGGTGTCTAGCCACTTGTTCACTTCTATACTAATGCTCGACTCGTAATTTGTGAGTCGCGGGATTAAAACCTGTCGCCTAACATTCTTTCCCTTTTAGAGGCCGTGAGGGTGTTATAATTTAAAGTCAATCCCAATATTCATTGATAAAAAAAAAGATAAGCCCACGAGTTGGTGGGGATGGTGTTTTCTACCTGCCTTCCCTCTAGTCTATCACTTCAACATTAGGAAAAAGGTAGAGCAGATAGATCTCGAGTATCTCTGCCAGAAAATCAACAAAATAAACCCATGAACTTCGGTGTCTTTCATTTGTTCAAACGAGCTCATGTTAGTCGTCGCCCGCGCAAAGTTTACGAATTTGGAAGTACGTAAAAACGAGGGGGGGGGAACAACACTGGTTTCAGAATATTGTGCAAAATCAACTTGCAATTACATATAACAAAAGTTACAGCATATAATACCATTGTGGTGAACAAAGGGGTTGTAAGGCCTAGGTTGTCCTTATTGTATCGTTACCACAGCTTGTGAATAATAAACTATAACGAGGACCATAGCATAGAATACCATTGTGGTGAACAAAGGGGCTGTAAGGCCTAGGTTGTCCTTATTGTATCGTTACCACAGCTTGTGAATAATAAACTATAACGAGGACCATAGCATAGAATATCATTGTGGTGAACAAAGGGGCTGTAAGGCCTAGGCTGTCCTCCGTGTATCGTTACCACAGCTTGTGGACATCTCTCTGCATTCTTATTTTACGTTATTGCACTGTTATAAAGGACATTTTTCAACTCTCTTCGAATTGTAAGTAGTACTGTTTCAGGATTTTGTGAAGTGTACGTCGTTTGTCTGATCTGCGATTTATTCACTCTTACGACTGATTTTAAAACTAATTTGAAACATTTATTTATTTTATTATTCCGACAAAAATAAATAGAAATAAAATTGACAGAAATAATATCTGTGGAAAAATACAATTTAGAAAGATAAGTGATCTTTGAAACTGTGATTTTATTAATTTCGTTTTTACTAAGAACTTTTGATGCTCTATGATATCATTTTAGGAACTATTTTTTAGTCGTATGAATAAAAGAAATATCTTTTTTTTTTGAAGGTCCCAGTTTTTATCGAAATGCATGGAACCACACATATAACAGTGATTCTTGTCCTGATACTGGCATCGTTCTCAACAGTTATTCATTGTACCAACTCTTCCTTCACAAGTAAGCTTTTTTTTTTTTAAGTAGATTTGAATTCAGCCAGAATTCTGTGGACAGAAACTAACCCGTCAAAGATTCTTGGAAAACGTTACGGTTTCCATGCAAAGAATCTGTCGACAAGAAAAACGAAACGTATTCTAAATCCTATTAATAGAAAAATCCCTCAGATACATCACTCAAAGTTAGTTTGTATTTCCCAATACTACTGACCTGGTATTGTCATTTTTAGCCTAAATAGTATCTTAGGCGACAAATGGGATAAACGGCTAGGTCAGAGGCCTTTAAGGTCAAGGTTTAGCCATCCCTAATTTTGAACTACTTGCCAGAGGTAAAATATCCAGTCAAGTAGCATTCGCCGCCTGTAGAGCTTTGTTTAGCGCTGATTGTTACTCTTATAACGCTCAACACAGCTGAAAGCGCGAGTGTATTAGGCGGCATCACGGTACGAACAACGAATTTTTCGGTATGCTAACCACCAACCCACCGGTTTATCACTGATATAAAGATTGAATTAAATAGTTGTTATTTAGAACATTCTTCTTAATGATCTTAGATAAACCTGGGCACGATTCCTTGCTAATGTACCATTCGCGCTTAGTTAAGAACAATAATTAATTATCATAACATTTTTAGAAATTTGCTAATGTCCTGGAAAGACACCTTCTATAAACAGAAACGATTTCATCTTTGGTTTTAAAAATATGAATATTTAATGATTCACATTACTTTTTTTATCACAGTGTTGACAAATAAAAACTAAATAAAATAAGCATTTTTTTAATCTGCATTATATATTTTTTGTATAAAACTTAGTCTTTTCTAACCCTCATTTACACAGTTAAGGAATCTTTGTTTATTACTTGTTTAAATTCAGTTTAATGCCTACTTATTGTGTCTTCTGAAGTTCAAACTAAATTTATCTTATTTTTATTAATAAGTTATTAACCCGTTTTAAAACAATAGTATTCTATATTGAAGTCTCTCATCAATAGATGGCAGCACAATATTTTTCTCTTCGTCAGGCCGAGGAGATGAAATTTAATAAACTACAGTTTGATACTTCAAAACTTGTCAACTTGAAACTTATTAGAACTTGAAACAAATGAAATTATGAATAAATATAAATTTATAAACAAAATTATCTAAACAAATTATCTCAGTGTTTTACGTTGCTCCGATAAAGTTAAATTTTTGTGTGTTTTTCTAATCAACAGATTCGACAGGTAGTATTTTCTGTGTTTTCGGAAGTAGCGCAGTTTACAGACCAGGAGACGGGAAGTTTACTGTAGAACATATCAATCCGCTTCTCTGCACTCATCTAATATTTCTACACGCCACACTACCTGTCTTAGAGTGTGAATCGCGATCGGGATCTACACTTACCTGTTTCAGGGTCAGAATCATGATCGGGATCTATGCTGACCACCAAGGCACCTCCATTGGACAAGCATAGATCCCGATCATGATTCTAACTCTGAAACAGGTAAGCATATGACACTATTATGGACATATAAAATCATGATGCTGTAATATTATGGTATAGGATTATAGACAGGTAAGATTACTATAGTGCATTAAGGACAGGTAAGATTATGATACTTTATTAGGGACAGGTAACATTAGGATACTGTATTATGTGCAGGTAAGATCTTGAGGGAGAGTGAGGATTTACCGGGGCCTATCATTGGCGGACAGAATTTGAACAATTTGTGTTATGCTGATGATACAGTTTTAACGGTTGATTCAGAAGAAAAGCTGCAAGAAATGTTAGTAAAAGTGAGAAGAAAAGTCTAAGTATTAACTGTAGGAAAACAGAATGTATGGTAATTACAAAGGAGAAGATCGCTCCTGTATGCATTGTTAAAGTAGATAAGGAGAAGATAAGTCAAGTCAATAAATTCAACTACCTGGGAGCCGGATAACACCAGATAGTAAGTGTGATCATGAAGTAAAACGGAGAATAGGGATGGTAAAAAAACGTATTTCTGAAAATGAAAAAGAAACTGACAAGTAGTAAAACTTCTATGGAACGAAATGAAGAGTTTTGGATTGCTATGTTATATCAATTCTCACGCCTGCATAGGATGTTGGACAATATTGCCAAGTATGGAAAAGTGAATTGAAGCACCTGAGTTGTGGTTCTTGAGGACCATCTTGAAGGTATGTTGGACAAGTCACACCTCAACTAAAGAAGAAATTGAAAGTCTGATCGTTACTGGAAAGATTGAAGGAAGGAGAGACCCTGGAAGACATAGGTTGACTTATGTCCAAAGTCTATCTAAATGTAAGAATGTATGGACATTGGAAATTCCTTGCACCTCAATGACAAGAGATGTGTCGAAGACCATGGTCACCAACGTCCAGTTTGGATATGGTGCATAGAGAAAGAGAGAAAAGATTACAATACTGTATTATAGACAGATAACGTTACAATACTATATTCTGGGCGGGGAAGATTACGATACTGTATTATTGTATTATAGACAGATAACGTTACAATACTATATTCTGGGCGGGGAAGATTACGATATGTATTATGAGCAGACAAGATTGCGACACGTATTATGGACAGGTAAGAATATGATACTGAATTATGGACAGGTAAGGTTACGACACGTATTATGGACAGGTAAGATTATGATACTGTATTATGGACAGGTAAGATTATGATACTGAATTATGGACAGATAAGATTACGACACGTATTATGGACAGGTAAGATTACGATACGTATTATGGACAGGTAAGATTTCGATACTGTATTATGTACAGGTGGACAAGTAGGATTATGATAGTGAATTATGGACATTTAAGGACATTTCTTTTACTAAAACATGTTGGAGAATCAAATATTTTATGAAAGTGATTACTGTGGTTGTCTTACTTTGTGGAAGTGATTATTGTGGGTGTCTTACTTTGTATAAATGATTATTGTGGTTGTCTTACTTTGTATAAATGATTATTGTGGTTGTCTTACTTTGTAGAAGTGATTACTGTGGTTGTCTTACTTTGTATAAATGATTACTGTGGTTGTCTTACTTTGTATAAATGATTACTGTGATTGTCTTACTTTGTATAAATGATTATTGTGATTGTCTTACTTTGTATAAATGATTATTCTCGTCATCGAATTTGATTATTGTGGTTGTCTTACTTTGTATAAATGATTATTGTGGTTGTCTTACTTTGTAGAAGTGATTACTGTGGTTGTCTTACTTTGTATAAATGATTACTGTGGTTGTCTTACTTTGTATAAATGATTATTGTGGTTGTCTTACTTTGTTGAAGTGATTACTGTGGTTGTCTTACTTTGTATAAATGATTACTGTGGTTGTCTTACTTTGTAGAAGTGATTATTGTGGTTGTCTTACTTTGTATAAATGATTATTGTGGTTGTCTTACTTTGTGGAAGTGATTATTGTGGTTGTCTTACTTTGTAGAAGTGATTACTGTGATTGTCTTACTTTGTATAAATGATTATTGTGATTGTCTTACTTTGTATAAATGATTTTTGTGGTTGTCTTACTTTGTGGAAGTGATTATTGTGGTTGTCTTACTTTGTGGAAGTAATTATTGTGGTTGTCTTACTTTGTGGAAGTAATTATTGTGGTTGTCTTACTTTGAATAAATGATTATTGTGGTTGTCTTACTTTGTGGAAGTGATTATTGTAGTTGTCTTACTTTGTGGTTGTCTTACTCATAATGTGGTTCATTAGTAATGTGATTTTTACCGTAAGCCAATGTAACAGATATTGAGGATAGGTAATGGTGGGACGAGGATTCGAACACGCGACCCTCAGATGAATAAGCAGTGTCCAATAGGGTATTTTACACTTAGGATTATAGAGCGCAGTCCTACTTAACTACCCTAAGATGAATAAGCAGTGTCCAATAGGGTATTTTACACTTAGGATTATAGAGCGCAGTCCTACTTAACTACCCTAAGATGAATAAGCAGTGCC
>NW_013666661.1:25512-27671 GCF_000517525.1 Limulus polyphemus | reverse complement strand
ACCATTTCGATTTCCAGTTTTATGTTTAAGAACATATGTAAACATTATTTATAGCCGGTATTAGTTAAATTGATCTTTTACCAATTATATAAAATAATATATTCCAGACTTATACGTAGATGGCACTGGTGTTTTTAGATGTTTCGACGGACGTTTGAAATTACGTTTTATATTTCATTTGAGTGTGTACCATTTATGTCGATTGTAGATCGATATTAGAATTGAAGAACGCATAACGATAAAATTTTGTGTGCCTCTTGGTCATGGAGATATCACACACTAAACACTTGACCTCTGCGAGAGTGGTCATCTTTTTTCTTTTTTTTTCAGAGCAATATCCATAACCAGAAGGTGCTAGATGGAGGAATAAAAGTATATTAGGGTGTATTTGAATGTAACCATGCATTATATGCTGTTTTGAGCTCAAAACATACATATTTGAGCTAATTCAAGCATATATATATATATATTATGCCATTAGTAGAGGACAACTGGAATCCAGAAAAACTATACTGATAAATACATAAAATATGCAGTAAACCTTGTCACGCACACTGTAGGAAATATATCACATTCTATACGCTACAATGTAATAATATAATTGATCGTTTTGGGTAATATATTAGGAACGTTTCATTAGCATTAGGGGGTTTTGCTTTCAATCAAATTTGTTTGTTATGAATTTCGCGCAAAGCTACACGAGAGCTATCTGCGCTAGCCGTCCTTAATTTAGCAGTGAGAGACTAAAGGGAAGGCAGCTAGTCATCACCACCCACCGCCAACTGTTGGGCTACTCTTTTACCAACGAATAGTGGGATTGACCGTTACATTATAACACCCCCACGGCTGAAAGGGCGAGCATTTTTGGTGGGACGGGGGTTCGAACCCGCGACCTTTAGACTGCGAGCAGAATGCCCTACCCACATGGCCATGCCGGGCCATCAAGTGCTGTTTCTGAAATTCTAAGGTTTCTTCCATAAAGCGGTCAAATAGAGCATTCTTGTATATTTTGGCCACACCTTGACGTCTAACCCTTGTTCTAAAAATCAGCGGTTATTACTAGTACAAGCTCAATTTCACAGTACAGCACTTCCGAGTTTGATGCACTGTTACTAGCCCTTATTTCATCATGTGCTATATTGAACTGTTCATAACGTTGTTGCCCTGTGCTATCCTGACAGTAGATAATTGGTGGAATTATGTGCCTCTAATTGTGAGAGCATCTGTTATGCTCAAAGTTCGTGGGACTTATCAGCCACACCACGATCTAAAAACTCTTTGGTTCCCTCTTTATAAAGAGCAATATTTTTCACCCCACACTGAGCAACATATCTTGGATACCTAAAGCATCCAAGTGTAAACTCGCTTGTATCTTCAAAATTAGAAATATTATAATATAAACCAAACCCATCTCCCTTCTTGATACAACATGAGGGAGCTGGTAACATGTATATAAACGTTAATAGCCCTGTGGTTTCCATATTCCTTATAATTTGTTACACTTAACTGGTATTCATTCTTTAAGTTGCTAATACATTTTTGACCAAAATACATACATATATAAACAAAAAAAGAAAAAAGACTGATGACGTAAATCGTTGTTATTATTATTACTATTTTTACGTTTGTGCAAGGAATGTTAACAATAAGTTATTTCCAATCAAAGATTGATATTAGAATATAATTTTCCTTGATTTAAATACATTATATATATATTAAAGCGCATTTAATTACATTTTCGAAGTTCAATAAACATGGCGTTTAGGAAACTGACAAACGGACTATTTGTTTCTTCTATCTTTCTCTCTCTCTTTTTTATTATTATTTTTTTCACACAGATTCGTAGACTACGTCCTTGTGTTAACTCTGGATTATCATGGGCCTTGGGAACGCAAAACTGGCCATTACGCGCCACTTTATTGTCATACGGAACACACACTTCTCGATCGACGTCTGTGTGTGGTGAGTATGTACAATAAACTCATAATGTACCGTATAACAACGTTAAATATTTTGTGTGGTGAGTATGTACAATAAACTCATAATGTACCGTATAACAACGTTAAAGATTTTGTGTGGTGAGTATGTACAATAAACTCATGATGTACCGTATAACAACGTTAAATATTTTGTGTGGTGAGTATGTACAATAAACTCAT
>NW_013666661.1:18946-24861 GCF_000517525.1 Limulus polyphemus | reverse complement strand
GTTTGCCTGGAGAACAGATGAGAGAAGACTGTCTTTCCCACAAGAAACATACAGGAGGTGATACAGTACATGTTTGGGCAGCTATTCATCATGATGGAAAAAACTGCTCTTCATATCCTCCAGGGAAACGTCAATGGCGCCTCCTATAAGTGTTATTTCTGCAGTATGCTAGGGCAAGGTTTGGCAGTAACTTTGTGTTTCATGATGACAATGTCCCTTCCCACAGTGTGCGTATATACAGGATTATCTCGACCAGAAGGACGTTATAAGATTGCCATGGTCAGCAAAGTCTCCAGACTGTAATCTAATTTAGGACTGTTGGGCAGAACTGAGCCAGAAAAATGCTAACGTTGACCCTAAACCAGCTGTTGTAGTTGAGGTGCAGTGAATTCTAGTGCCCAATTGGAATGAAATCACAGTGGATTACATCAATAACCTCATCGACAGCATGCTACATCACCTTGCAGAAGTAATTAGAGTACAAAGAGGACCAAGCAAGTACTGAGTATTTAATATGAATTGATATATAGTTACAATATTGATATGGTTATAATATTTTGATGTTATATTTTTGTCATTATATATGTTTTGGTAAGGTTTTGTTGTGATTTAGGTGAAATGATGAATTACACATCTTTCTACAGGTGTCTGATAAAACTGTTTTCTGTTCTAATAACTGATTTATGATGTACATAGAACTTGTTTCATTATACATATTACATATGTAGATGTTTAATATAACATGCATTTCTCAGTTTGACATCACTAAGTGAATTTGTATTCCATCGTAATAGTAATGATCTTATTTGTAACAAAATTTGCAAAAATTTTGCCCAAGACTGTATTTTCAACCCCAAAGGGCACCTTATGCGCCACATGGGTCCACTTATAGCCATCCCTGGTTTATGACTACTGACCCTAGGGATGGCATCCAACTAGCAGCATTCGCTACCAAAAGGTCTGTGTCCGGCCCCTGGATCCGAATAACGGAACTGACTGTAACTCTTTTAACTCACCCACGCGAGAGTTTGAATAGTGTAATTAAACTTAATTTGTTTAAATAATTTCAGAAAATCACCTGCTTTTACCTGTTTTATTAATTTTACGAAAAAGAAAATTCAAATTATTTCTTGTTTTACTAAGCCTTTCACATCAACACTTTCTGTTTGCAGATGTTCCCCGTGATTAAATTCAATAAGAACCTTGTTTAGTAACTTATATTCGTGCTGGTATTCTCAAAACCCTTATCACCACGACGTCATGCGCACCACCATTTATTGAGGCTCGAAACTGAAACGTTTAAAATCGAAAATCCGTTCGCCGCGAGGAATCAGACCCCAGATTTCAGCGTCGTAACTCCGTAAACTTACCGCTGACCCACCGGAGAACAATTACAGTTAATTCTTCAGTGAAAGTGGAGGCCCTAGTTTCAAACTTATTAACATTTAAAACATCAGATTTTACAAAATCCCAGTTTCAGTGAAAGTGGAGGCCCTAGTTTCAAACTTATTAACATTTAAAACATCAGATTTTACAAAATCCCAGTTTAATCTGGAAAAAACGTTCCCATCGTCTTATTTCAGTTTTATAATACTTAATAACCCTTTCTCAGCTCTTCATGGTATTACTTTCAGGATTACTCCATAAATTACTGGATAAAGAAAGGCGTTCCGTCACACAAGTTGGTGATGGCTATAGGTACCTATGGTCGATCCTACAAATTAGTTGATCCAATAGAACATGAGATTGGAGCCGAAGCAGAAGGGCCGTACATTGGAGGACATTACACGAGTAGCCCCGGGTTTCTGGGGATGAATGAGGTGAGTTTACGAACTTGAGATCGGATCTAATAACACGACCCATGCTTAGTAACATAGATAAATCAGACATAACATTATACAAAAAGTCTTTCCCGCCACGCCTTTTTTTTCTCACCTGATAACCCCATTTTTTGAGAGAAATGCATTTCATAATCCTATGGAAGAACGAATTTAGCCAAGTTTGGATGTTTGAATTATCAGAGAAATATTTATCACAAAAGTTGATTTCTGGTTTGTTTGTTGTTGTTTTTTTTGGGGGGGGGTCATATTTCATTTCATTGAGATATTTCTTTTAAGTCAGTTACGGCAACGCTTATTAGGTAAGAAAATATACCCGTAAAATGAATTTCGAGCGAGGAACAAACATTTAGCTAAGTTCAGAATATTTTCTATGAAGCGACCATTATGATGATTTTTTATTTCGAAAAAAAAAGTTGAATTTTTATCAAAATCATTATTAGATACGAGCTATTAAAAGCTATCACGGATATATTATGCTTAGAAAATAATCTAACTGTTTAATACAAGCATTCTATAAAATATTCGGTTTAACTTTCCTGGTTGTTTATGAACTATTTTGGTTCTAGATACAGTAGGCGGTAAAAATATATTGACCATTTTTGTTGCCATACTTCAAAAAATATAAAACAATGAAAATATAGTTTCGGAGGTGATAATATGTAAACATAATGCCGATTTTTTGATGTGAAAATATATTTTTGTATATATTTGTTAATATATAATATCCACAGTAAGTGAAATTTGAATTATCAAATTATATATATATGTATTCATATATCGTTTTTTTATTATTATTATTACTTTAAGATGTGTGAGATACTTTTAACTATACCTGGGGCTGAAATTGGAGAGGAAAATGGTCACGTGGTGCCGTATGTCCATCTATATGATCACTGGGTCAGTTTCGACGATGAATTGAGCGTTTACTACAAGGTATGTCTTACGGTTGCATGCTTGAAAATCGCCATCTCGTGGCAATTTTAAAAGTATTTATACGCATATCATAAAAAAATATTATTTTAAAAATTATAAGAACAATTTCAAATTATTTTTCCAATTTTCTTATGGTTATTATATATTATTATTATAAATAGTTTCTATTTAGCTTGTATTATAATTTGATAGATGGCGTTAAATTCTACATCAGTGGCTTTACGCACATATAAGTTAAAGAAGAAACGTTTGAATACTGGAAATACTATAAACTATCGTGTGAATCAACACAGGTGTTTCAAGGGGACACGGAATACAATTATCAAGAAAAGAAAATCAAAACTGCATAGAAATAGCGTAGAAATATTAATAACAATAATTTGGTTTTTCCACTTAATAGGTACAATACAGCGTACAGCAAGATCTTGCAGGTGTCGTTCTATGGACCATGGATACAGACGACTGGAGAAACAAGTGTAGTTACGGCTCCTTTCCGCTGCACGTCGCTGCTAAAGGCGCCATGACAGGGGAATTAATTCTTGATGGATTATGAAAAAAAAAGGGGGGGTTCATTCTACCGCGCTCATATTATATGTACAGTATTTTTCTATTTATATAAATACAAGATTTGTGTGTGTGGGGGGGGTCGATTTGCCAGACATTTTATAGCTTATTTTCCCATTTTCAATTGACTTATATGAAAACACTTTTATAATTTAGCTCTTGCTTTAAAGAAAAATGTCAACTTCATTGTTTAATATTCTCATTACTCAGAGAAAGAGATTGTAGTTTACGTCATGTATCTCACTCCACTTTTAAATAAGTAATATAAATTACAAAACATTTTTAAAACTGTAATTCCACACTTTCGTTTTGTTCAGATATAATTATGATGATGTTTCCAGTGTATAAACGAATGAAACTTTAATTTTATTTGTTTGTGAGTACGAAATGTTCACTATAAAGTTATAGTAGTTGATACACAAGACAACAGATGGCAGCAGCAGTCTTTTTAATTTTTTTTGCTGGATTGAAGTTTTGAAGTTTTAGTGACAAAAATCAATAAATTGCGTAAATCAGTTGCGTAAATGATAAAAAACAAAATCTACTCCATTTTTAAAGAAACACTGTGCAACTTATGTTATGCATTATACATCTATTATTACTCTAGACTTAACTATATCATAGAAACGACGTGATTACATTGCACATAATGATATATGTAAGATTAAGAAGCTTCTAACCTTGAAGCTAATAAATAAGATCATTAAAATGAAGGATAATATTTCAATAACAAAAAAGTTCAAACCGTTATTCTGGTCGTTATGGCTGAAGAGGCAGTTTCCGGTTGTCCGTCAATACTTTTTTTTTCTTTAAGTACCACCTTCCGCTTTTACGTCTGAGAAGCTAAGTCTATAAGTTCAGCAGTTTAAACATTTTTGATAGCAAACTGGGGGAAGAGTTAAAACGTGTGAGGTGGGGTGAAAATAGCGTGAGTTTCGCTATTCAAATGCCCATTTTAGGAGGGGGGGTGGATTACAGGGGAAAATAAATTGTTCTCAGTCCGAAACAAACACTGGCAAACTCGCCGTGAAGAAATAAATTATTTTAACGTACTCAACTGTCGAGGTAACGACAATTGGTCAACTAACGATGGACGTTTAAAGTAAATGAGGTTTGTTTGTTTTTTTAACTGAGAAAAAATAACCCATGGTTAAATGTAACTCATTTTTATGGGAAGGAAAATAGCAGTTCATTTTGTGATGTCAACTTTGGTTGTAAAGATGACCAGTGATGTTGATCAACTTATCCCGTTTTTTGACGTGCTTGATTAGATGGAACATAACTTTGTTTCGGTATTTTATTTTTGCTAATAACTGATCACATTTAAAACTTTTTTTTTCGGTTATTTCAACCTAGAAAAGATTGAGTCGTTACGTTTTTATGATTCAGCAATATATTTGTAAGTCTAGTTTTTTAACTCGTAAACGAGCAGTGTTTAGAATAGTTTAAAATACTTAAACTTGGATTTTTATATTGGACAAAACTGATTTAGTTATTTCGTTTTTAAGGATTTTTTTTAATAATATTTTGCAAGTGATCCCAAACATAACTTTTTTTAACTATAAAATGTACAAATGATCCTAAACACATTTTTACAAGATATAATACGCAAATTATTCAAAATACACATCTTTTTCAATCTGCAAATGATCCCAAATGTCACTGTTTTCAAAACTTTAAACGTATAAATGGTTAAAAATGATTCTAATTGCAGCCATTTAAACTGTAAGATGATCCCAAATACATTTTTACAAGATGTAATGTACAAATGATGACAAATACATTTTTACAAGATGTAATGTACAAATGATTACAAATACATTTTTCAAGATGTAATGTACAAATGATGACAAATACATTTTTACAAGATATAATGTACAAATGATGACAAATACATTTTTACAAGATATAATGTACAAATGATGACAAATACTTTTTTACAAGACGTAATGTACAAATGATAACAAATACATTTTTACAAGACGTAATGTACAAATGATGACAAATACATTTTTACAAGATGTAATGTGTAAATGATAACAAATACATTTCTACAAGACGTAATGTACAAATGATGACAAATACGTTTTGATAAGATGTAATGTGTAAATGATGACAAATACATTTTTACAAGATGTAATGTACAAATGATGACAAATACATTTTTACAAGATTCAATGTGTAAATGATGACAAATAAATTTTTACAAGATGTAATGTACAAATGATGACAAATACATTTTTACAAGATGCAATGTGTAAATGATGACAAATACATTTTTACAAGATGTAATGTACAAATGATGACAAATACATTTTTACATGATGACAAATACATTTTTACAAGATGTAATGTACAAATGATGACAAATACATTTTACAAGATGTAATGTACAAATGATGATAAATACGTTTTGACAAGATGTAATGTGTAAATGATGACAAATACATTTTTACAAGATGTAATGTACAAATGATGACATACATTTTTACAAGATGTAATGTACAAATGATGACAAATACATTTTACAAGATGTAATGTACAAATGATGATAAATACGTTTTGACAAGATGTAAT
>NW_013666661.1:5737-18190 GCF_000517525.1 Limulus polyphemus | reverse complement strand
GATGACAAATACATTTTTACAAGATGTAATGTGTAAATGATGACAAATACGTTTTGACAAGATGCAATGTGTAAATGATGACAAATACATTTTTACAAGATGTAATGTGTAAATGATGACAAATACATTTTTACAAGATGTAATGTGTAAATGATGACAAATACGTTTTGACAAGATGTAATGTGTAAATGATGACAAATACATTTTTACAAGATGCAATGTGTAAATGATGACAAATACATTTTTACATGATGCAATGTGTGTAAATAATGACAAATACATTTTTACATGATGTAATGTGTAAATGATGACAAATACATTTTTACAAGATGTAATGTGTAAATGATGACAAATACGTTTTGACAAGATGCAATGTGTAAATGATGACAAATACGTTTTGACAAGATGTAATGTGTAAATGATGACAAATACATTTTTACAAGATATAATGTACAAATGATGACAAATACATTTTGACAAGATGTAATGTGTAAATGATGACAAATACATTTTTACAAGATGTAATGTACAAATGATGACAAATACATTTTTACAAGATTCAATGTGTAAATGATGACAAATAAATTTTTACAAGATGTAATGTACAAATGATGACAAATACGTTTTGATAAGATGTAATGTGTAAATGATTACAAATACATTTTTACAAGATGTAATGTACAAATGATGACAAATACGTTTTGATAAGATGTAATGTGTAAATGATGACAAATACATTTTTACAAGATGTAATGTACAAATGATGACAAATACATTTTTACAAGATGTAATGTGTAAATGATGACAAATACATTTTTACAAGATGTAATGTACAAATGATGACAAATACGTTTTGATAAGATGTAATGTGTAAATGATGACAAATACATTTTGACAAGATGCAATGTGTAAATGATGACAAATACATTTTTACAAGATGCATTGTGTAAATGCTCCCAAATACGTTTTGATAAGATGTAATGTGTAAATGATGACAAATACATTTTGACAAGATGCAATGTGTAAATGATGACAAATACATTTTTACAAGATGCATTGTGTAAATGCTCCCAAATACAAAAACTATAAATAAATAATCGAAATACGTATAAAGAAAACGATAGGAATTATCCATATTTTTTAAAATATAAACTAAACGCATTGATTTGATTTATCGATGTTGTGCTAAAGATCAAACATTATTAATTTTTTTCATTACTCCAAATATGGAAGTAAAATTACCAGAGAAATTTAAAATAATTATGCAGAAAATCGTGTTTACAAAAAAATTCAACAAAGAAAATCAACGAAATTGTCCCTAATTGATCTTTAAAAAAAACAGTTCGAGTTTCCCATACTTGGATTAACAGAAAGTTTTTGTTTCACACAAAACCATTCGGGGCGTGCAGATGGACAAGTAAACAGATATATGTACAAAATACCAGAAGAGGTCGCTTATATGTGAGTGGCTATATGCAAATATATATATAATTATGTACGGAGGCAAAAATGTGTGAAATTATTATCAGTGTAAAATTTACATCCGAAATTTCAAAACATCCCACTAAATATTTTTTCATGTTATTTTACTCTTTTGATAATTATTTCGTGTGTTTGTTTTCCGTCGTCTAGGTGTCCACCACAACTTTCAGAGTTAGTGACAAGTGTATTTGTAAAAAAAAATATTTAAGCCAAAATTCATACAAAGATAATTGAAGAAACAACCGATCTAGGTGGGCTATTAAAAAACAGGGTTAGATATGGTGTTAAGCCCAAAACTACACAACGGGTTATCTGTGTTCTGCCAATTACTGATACCGAAACCATACTTCTAGTGTTGTAAGCACCCAGATTGACCACTCAGGCACTGGGGGAGGGGGGCAGACTGAGATATCAGGAAATTTCTCTATGCAAAAAGAGCAATGGTAGCCTTTGAGAAATGTATAGAATTGAATTGTCGGAATGGAAATAACATTAATCTCGAAATTAGGGTTATTTATTCACAAGATGTGTAAGATACAACAATCTGCTCTACAATCTCCGAAAACTGAAGAAAACAAAAAAAAACACTCTCAGTACCATTTAGATCGACACTGAAAAACAATATTTTAACGATATTTTTCATGCTATTTAAAAAAGGCGTAGGATCAAAAAAAAGGGAGGTAAATTACGTTAAAAATAAAACAAAACAACACAGCATTCTCTACAAGGGGGATCTGTCCTCTTGAGGGGACAAAGGCAGAATTGGAATGATGTCAGCCTTAATGGTATTAAGAAGGAGTGTCGATGATGCAGCCGAATAAACTTGTTCTGGTTTAATTTAAATTGGATTTTTTTTTCTATCAGTGAAATAAATAGCTGAACCTTTAACGCAAATGAAAATTCCAGTGTTAATATTAAGTCAATGATGAAAGTATAGGTTCATAGAGTTCGGTCCTCAATCAAATTAAAACTCAAATCTTGTTAATTCATCATCATCATCATCATCACCAACGGCCCTTGAACAGTCTTGAAAGTGTGTCTAAATTAGGGAGGTTTTAGTTGGAATGTAGACGACAAAGAACAAAATTGTCTTTTTTTTTTTTATCAGAGGGCACGCGGATGCCAACAGTTTTGGCCTGGGAACGAGATTCTTTTAATCGATCATCCTGTGAACGAGGATACGTAAGATAAATGACAGCACCTAGTGACGTATTAGAGTCACTGTTTAAAAAAGAAAAAAATAGGGATGTTAAGTAAAAATTCTATCTACAGCATGGTTCTCTATGACTCTAATCACGCAATCAAAAGTACTGGATAACTAATAAAGAAGGTTTAAAGTAGCAAAGACTGGAAATGATTATTCTAAAATACTATAATGTTATTTAGAATTACGTAAAAGTCACACAACTAGACAAACAGATAAGATAGACGGATTTTAGCATTACTTGTTAATAGAGATTTTATAACGTTTTATAGTTTTATAATGAAAAAGACTAAGTAACTTCAGAAGTATATATGTGTGTTTAAAAATATCCTTTTGGACATATAAACTTGTGTTCATCCATAAGTATACGTATTTCACAGGTTTTCGACCTTTGGGCTACTTACAGAAGTGCTAAAATATGTCGTCATTCTGGTCAAAAAAAAAGCTTAAAATATATCGTCATGCTGGTAAAAAAAATTTAAATCATGTCGTCATGCTGGTCAAAAAAGTTTAAAATATATCGTCATACTGGTCAAAAAAGTTTAAAATATATCGTCATACTGGTCAAAAAAGTTTAAAGTATGTCGTCATACTGGTCAAAAAGTTTAAGATATGTCGTAATGCTGGTCAAAAAAGTTTAAAATATGTCGTCATACTGGTCAGAAAAATTTAAAATATGTCGTCATGCTGGTCAAAAATGTTTAAAATTTGTCATCCTACTGGTTCAAAAAGTTTAAAGTATGTCGTCATACTGGTCAAAAAAGTTTAAAATTTGTCATCATGTTGATCAAAAAGTTTAAGATATGTCGTCATGTTTGTCAAAAAAGTTTAAAATATGTCGTCATACTGGTCAGAAAAATTTAAAATATGTCGTCATGCTGGTCAAAAATTTTTAAATATGTCGTCATGCTGGCCAAAAAAAAATTAATATGTCGTCATGCTGGCCAGTGAGTACGGCACAAGATATTTCAAAAACAGTTGTAGCCAATTAAGATACGTACAAAGAGGACTGAAGAAACAAACATCTTTAAGTGGGATGTTAAAAGAATGATCTAACACAGACTCAATAGATGTATTCTTCACAGAGAAGAGTTAGTAAGTATAGTAAATACTGTACGAGACAAATACAAAAACCCTATAACCCGAGTGGTTTCGTAAGGTGGACCTTTTTTCATCCGGACCAAACTGTAAGAGAAAGGGATTCATTCTTCCACACGCTATTTTTTTTCTCTTTCATTCCTTACCAATTTTAACTTCTCTGACTCCCAACTTTTTTCTTTCCCAGATTTGGTTTTACCCAATACAACTGTTCCGCCTCAACTCTTCTATTTTTGCTTTTATGCTGACGGTGTTATCTTTCTCGTAGCCTCGTGCAGGCAGGGGGCTCTGACAAGTTTCCGACGGACGAGCACAGCACGAGCACCATCTCCCACCAGCTCTTGGAGTCAACGGAACGA
This sequence comes from Limulus polyphemus, assembly GCF_000517525.1. Lineage (NCBI taxonomy): Eukaryota > Metazoa > Arthropoda > Merostomata > Xiphosura > Limulidae > Limulus > Limulus polyphemus. Next base: position 14,047 of record NW_013666661.1, on the reverse strand, counting down.
AATTCTTCTTCAAGTCAGCTGTGCCACTACCAGGCTTCTTCAACTCCTAGGAAATTCAAGCTGCCAACACAGTTCTACGACATCGCAGCTAATTTCTCAGATGTCACACTTGCCAACAATTGCAGTGCACCTGCACGTGCTCTTAAGTCGTTCTCACGATCATTCGATTCCTTAAGACGCACGAGCACGTATCTCGAACATTAGGAGCGAAGGTTTCTCCCTCCGTTTTAGGCAGTTAGCCAAGAATCACCTCATGTCATCATGCACACATACGGTATTAAAACAGATGGGGAGGAGATTAAAATAGCACTTTTATCCCAACGGAAAATCCGAAAAAAAAAAATTCTTAATAAAAAAACTTAATACGAAATCTATTACTACCACTTTTCTTAAGTCCGAAGGATGTGTGCTATGATTTCTTTTCTATTCCGACGAGAAACAAGATTATTTAGAAGGAAAAAAAAGAAAGTAACTTTAAATGTTAGCGCAACATTTCTGTCTAAGTCACTTATTGGAAAAAGTGACATTTGGTATAAACATTCGTTTCCAGAAGTCACTTCGAATCTAGCCTTGGCATTTTTAATGATTTTTGAAGTTTTATCTCACGCACTGCAGATCTGAAGTATCCAAACGTATTGGTTTCACGGATATCCAGTGACACACAAAAAGTCATTAATGGCCCAAAAGGGTCATCAAGTAACACACAAGAACAAAATTGAACCTTTTTACCACCAGTTCAAATATACGTGGTCTAAAGCTAAACACTGTACGAATATAAATAGCGTATGAATCACTACTGTCGCCTGAAGAGCGTTGGTATTGAGCGAAAGGTCTCGTCGGCACTAGATATCACAGATATCGTACGGTTGACAGATAAATAGCGTATCAACCATTACTATGTCTGCCACCTGAAGAGCCCTGGTATTGAGCGAAAGGCCTCGTCGGCACTGGATGTCGCAGATATCGTACGGTTGACAGATAAATAGCGTATCAATCATTACTGTGTCTGCCACCTGAAGAACCCTGGTATTGAGCGAAAGGCCTCGTCGGCACTGAATATCGCAGATATCGTGTGGTTGACATGTTACTATACACTCTTCTTTACTTTCATTTTGAGTCGTTTTTCCACATAGTTTTATAAATCAAAATTCGGTTATTTAAGCAAGTTCTTCAAACTTCTTTTATATTTCGGACAATCTTGATTTGAATTTAAAGTTTAGGATCGGAAATTAATCAAATGTATTGACATTCAAGCAAATTAGCAAGTGTAAAAATAAGAGACAACAGTGTCTCTCGCTAAATTTTTTGCAAACATGTAAAGCAAGTTTCAAAAACTGTTACAAAAACTGTTACATGTTATTTCCCCGACTGACTTGAGAATATACAGAAGACAGGTAATAATTTGTCTTTCTTTTTTGTTGAACGTTAAAAAGCAAAAAAAAATAAAATAAAAAATGAATGTAAAGCAAGTTTCAAAAACTGTTACATGTTATTTCCCCGACTGACTTGAGAATATACAGAAGACAGGTAATAATTTGTCTTTCTTTTTTGTTGAACGTTAAAAAGCAAAAAAATAAAATAAAAAGGAATGAAAGGGTGAATAATATACATTAAAGAGGAAGCTTGAGTTTTGAAGTTGTCTAAATGCTAGTTCTTCAATTCGTTTTATCAAAATTCGATATCAGAATTAATTCTAACAGTTTTTGAATAAGATATTGGTAGCCTTTGCTGATAACCCAATTCTTGGTAACTAAGTGCGAATACTGCATTTCAGATTTGATGGCTCTGTGTACAGATTCGACAAAAACAACAGACTGAATCACGAACTTGACCTCGGTGACCTAAAAGTTATGATGTTTGAAAAAAAGGATGAAATATGTAGACCACCTAAAGACTGTATACATGATGCTATTTTCCAGTAAAAATAACACAAACCTTGAGCTACTGACCCTCAGGCGTTCCATCGGGGCGTAAAAATGAACTATACAAAAGTATATGTAAATTCAACAGTCGAATTACAAATTTTGAAAATTCCGGCAGCACAAACACAAACATTCGAACACTCAATGAATAAGGTGCTAGGAGGCAACAGTGATTTAAATTAGCAGTCAACCGTTCTACATTATAAGTGGTAATACTCAAACAAACTAATCCAGAATTAGGTCATTTATAGTGAATATTAGACACCAGTTTAGGAGAGCCGATGACGTTGTAACAGCACCTCCAAAGAGCTCTTGTTCACACAACCTCTTTAGGAAGCTCTTGCTCTCTCCAGCACCTTCTGGGAGTTCTTGTTTACACCAGCACCTGCAGAGAGATTTTGTTCACACAATCTCTTTAGGAAGATCTTTCACACAAGCATCTATCAGGAAGTTCTTGTTCACACCAGCACCTTCAGGAAATACTTGTTCTCACCAGCACCTTCAGGAAGTCCTTGTTCACATAAGCACTTTCAGGAAGTCCTTGTTCACATCGACACATTCAGGAAGTCCTTGTTCACACCGGCACCTTCAGGAAGTCCTTGTTCACACCAGCACCTTCTTGGAGTTCTTGTTCACACCAGCACCTTCAGGAACTCCTTGTTCACACCAGCATCTTCAGGAAGATCGTTTCTCACACCGACACCTTCAGGAAGTCCTTGTTCACACCGACACCTTCGGGAAGCTCTTGCTTACACCATTATGATCCAAAAGTTCTTGATAACTTCAGCACGTAGTAGTCATTATAAAAAAGCTTTTTAATGAGGCGCGAAAGTTACGGTTCAAAATTTGCACTTTGCTCATCCGAAGCATACTCAATTTCCCCAAGTTTTGTATGACTAGTTTTCGCGAATTGCTATAGAATAAGTAAGAACGCTGTAAACTGTTTGGAGGCAAGAAAATAAATACAATTTCTTCTCTTGCATTCATCAATCGTTCGAAGAGTTTTTAACCTTTTTAATTCATTGCCTGACCTTTGTTTTGCAGAAGATACCTAACAGGTTAACGGTCAAGGTGAAATAAAATAAAATAGTCAATTAAAAATCATTTCGAGTCTGATTAAAATCGATTAGAATCGTTCTAGATGAAAAACCTAACCTTTGATCTCGAGAACCGAGATTTTTAATTGGTAATCTGGATAAAACTAAAGGCTGTTGGATGGAATATCATTTGAACTAAATTTGATAAATATTTATTGAATGGAAACTCTTTTAATAATGTAGAAAAAAATATACTTTGTTCTTTGGAAAATGTATTAAAATATTCTTAAGGTCGGCCGTTTTTCTGGTTCAGTAGTTAGTATGAATAACTAATTCATTTTGAAACAATATGATATATATTTATTTCTCTAATCATAAAGGAAAAATCCTTCCTTAACGAAAATGTTTGGTTTGTTTTGAACTTCACGCAAAACTACACAAGGGCTATCTACCATAGTTGTTCCCAATTTAGCAGTGGTAAACTAGAGGTCAACATCACCCACCGCCAACTATTGGGCTATTCTTTTACCAATGAATAGTGGGACTGACTGTAACATTACAACGCTCTCATCCCCCACGGCTGAAAGGGCGAGCATACTCGGTAATGAGGGATTCGAACCTGTGACCCGCCAATTGCGAGACGAGCGCTCTAACCGCCAAGCCAGATGAAAACGTGCGTGTTATGCTGCTTACGCATTTATCATATATTATCCTGCTTCTAAGCTCAGGAGTTTAAAACAATGTTAGTTAGGAAAAGGACTAGTGTTCTTTTATTACCTCTTTATGTTCAATGTTAAGAAACTTATCTTACTTCAGATAGAGGAAAACAATTGCTTACAAATTTCGATGTGTAAAACTTGGGACTTTAAAGTGTAAACTTAGGACTTTAAAGTGTAAAACTTAAGACTTTAAAGTGTAAAACTTAAGACTTTAAAGTGTAAACTTAGGACTTTAAAGTGTAAAACTTAAGACTTTAAAGTGTAAAACTTAAGACTTTAAAGTGTAAAACTTAGGACTTTAAAGTGTAAAACTTAGGACTTTAAAGTGTAAAACTTAAGACTTTAAAGTGTAAAACTTAGGACTTTAAAGTGTAAAACGTAAGACTTTAAAGTGTAAAACTTAAGCAGATAAAATGACAAAAAGATTCATTCGTACAATACGTCTAATCACAAATCTATGAATATATTTTCTTGCAGTCATCTTGGTTATTTCATTACTGATTGAAAGTCAAAACGAAATCGGACCTTCGTCGGTCAGAAAATCCTTTATTCGATGTCAGAGGTCATTAATCAAGTTGAACCTGTAGAAGCTAAAAGTTGATCTACATTTCTAAGCTACGTATGCACCACTAATATTCAATGTTTTACATACTTATATCATAAACCGTCATATTTCTTTATTTCTATATATATATTCTACCATGACTAATTAATTACTTACTGGTTTTCAGCAGGCGTTCTAAATTCCGTTTTCATACTTCTCTGTTTTGAAGTCCATTTGGAATGTGTGAAACATTAAAAAGATCTGCAGTCAACTATGCCTTTTTGTTTCTCATTTATTAGGCCTAAAAACGGGTAGTTCAAGAGAAAGGAAAATAAGCACACACATGTAGTGTTTTTGTTATACAAATAATCGACTGGATAAGTCATATTAAAAATGTAAACACGAGCTTGAAGTTGTCGTGCTCTGTATTAATGACCCCCCCCCCCTAGTAACAAACAATCGTAATCAGAGTTGTTATTATTGGTTGTCGTTTTTCTTTTTTCTGGGGGGGGACACCACATGGCAATGACAGTGGAAATTACATGGTAAAACTGGATGTAATTTAGTAAACAATATTTTTAATGTTTGTTGCCTCGGGCAGGAAGTGAAAAATACAATTAATATAACGTATTAAAACATAAACATCGGGAATTGAAGTTTGAGGAACGCTTCGTGCCTAAAAGATGAGCTTAAAAAACAAAACTACAAAATTTCTGTTAATTTTAGTGCAGTCACTTTTTTGATGCATCATATGTAGATGCATTTTCAACCTTCACCCACCCCTCCCAGTGGCTCAGTTATAGTAACAAAAATCGGGTTTCGATACCCGAGGTCGGCAAAGTACAGATAACACACATTGTGTAGCTTTGTGATTCACAACAAACACACAAATCCATTTTCACAGGTGTTACTCATCCATTGATAGAAGCAGTTAACTCCAACGTCTTAACATTTGAGAAAGTTTAAAACAACTGACGTATTAATTAATGAAACAACAGCACTCCCTGTCGACCATAAAAATATACTATTTCACAGTTAAAACATGGACTGTTTCAGTAGTTTTATTTCTAAGCTTAGTTTTAAAATTTCGCAGTTATATGCTATTCTAGTTCGTTGTCATTATTTCAGTAGTCAAACTACGTACGAATTACATCATCGAGACAGTTTTCATGTGTTATCAGTGTTGTTGACCGCACGTGTTTCATCAGTAATTTTGTTAAAGATAAGAAATAGAAGAATAAAGTAAAATAAAAAAATTATTTATCATCATTTATTACCTTTAGTGTACGAAACTTATTTGACAGAATTCCTTTCGCGATGATTGTTTGTTTTGAGTTTCGCGCAAAGCTACACGAGGGTTATTTGCGCTAGCCGTCCCTAATTTAGCAATGTAAGACTAGAGGGAAGGCAGCTAGTCATCACCACCCACCGCCAACTCTTGGGCTACTCTTTTACCAATGAATAGTGGGATTGACCGTCACATTATAACGACACCACGACTGAAAGGGCGAACATGTTTGGTGAGACGGGGATTCGAACCCGCGACCCGCAGATTGCGACTTTAGCGCCCCTAACCACCTGGCCATGCCGGGCCCCTTTCGCGATAAATAAATAAACTTTGTTCATTTATTACTTACAGTGCAGACAATATTTCTAATGCACAACGCCCTCTATAGTTTTATTCTAAAATAATCACAACCCTAAAAATTCGACAATTCAATATCGTCGCCTAAACAGTACGGATTCAGCCAAACTTGTATCAAATAAATTCTCCTAAACAGCAAATGATTCTAAGTTTCTATCAAAAAATTCTATATGTGACTAGAATGAGTTCGATTGAATACATGGAACGGATTCAGCCAAACTTGAATCAAATAAATTCTCCTAAACATCAAATGATTCTAAGTTTCTATCAAAAAATTCTATATGTGACTAGAATGAGTTCGATTGAATATATGGAACGGATTCAGCCAAACTTGAATCAAATAAATTCTCCTAAACAGCAAATGATTCTAAGTTTCTATCAAAAAATTCTATATGTGACTAGAATGAGTTCGATTGAATACATGGAACCGTCTTTCAGAACGTGCAAACCAAACTTGCTGGCAGAGTGAATTGAAAGTTAGTCCTAGTTCGAAGACAGGAGTGTAAAAAAAAAGGTTATTGATAGATTAAAGTGTTATTTCTTTCACAAACTACCGAGCATTTCGAAGTTGATAAAGGCTATATCAGTTCTCGGGGATTTAATGTAAGTTATAGTGAAGTAGCTTCTGCGTGTGTGTGCATGTTGTGATAGGATAGAGTCGGTTTAATCTTACTGAGAGTACGTTGTACGGGGATTAGTAGCTTCCTTAATTGAATCGCAGTGCCTTTCGGCGTCTGTTCAAGTGACAGAAAGCCCGTAAAACCACAAATTTAATCTTGCTTGCGATGACGGTTTCAACGGTAAGTGTGAAGATGGCTTAATCTCACCATGAGATCGGAAGCGTAAAAGTTGACGCCCCTTTTCCACGCCTCCATATCTTTTGCAATTATACGACGGTAACTGTTGCCATGGGAGCAGAGGGGGCTATAATACATTCTCTAATGATGCTGTAAACGTAAAGTTTTTGGCGATGTATTTCGATGTCTTAACACGGTAGCAATTGTACCCAAACACTAAATTATATGTTTAAATTTAGTGATCTGAGTAGATGATGAAGAGAAAGAACACTCAAAATCAGAAGCGTTCATAATTCCCACTTAGTTTTCCCTCAGTTTATAGGCCCTAAATAATGACTAACCTCAGAACAACAGACTTCTGCACTTGCGTAGTTTGATTATTAAAGGATGTCACTTCTGAAAATCTGTTTCCATCTCTCAAAATGCTTGTTGTTGGTTTTGGTTTTCTTCGGATACTTTGCAAAACAAAAACACTATATTATATCTGATGAAACACCAGACTCCAACAAATAATAAAAGTGATATCAGTTTCATGCAAATAATGAAGATAAACAGTTGATCTGGAAACACCAGACTTTAACAAGTAATAAAAGTGATAATAGTTTCATGTAAGTAACGAAGATAAACAGTTGATCTGGAAACACCAGACTCCAACAAGCAATAAAAGTGATACCAATTTCATGTAAGTATCGAAGATAAGCAGTTGATCTGGAAACACCAGACTCCAAAAAATACCAGAAGTAATAACAGTTTTATGTAAATATGAAGATAAACAGTTGATCTGGAAACACCAGACTCCAACAAGTAATAAAAGTGATAAAAGATTCATGTAAGTAACGAAGATAAACAGTTGATCTGGAAACACCAGACTCCAACTAACAGAAGTGATAACAGTTTGATGTAGATTATGAAAATAAACAGTTGATCTGGAAACGCCAGACTCCAACTAACAGAAGTGATAACAGTTTGATGTAGATAATGAAGATAAACAGTTGATCTGGAAACACCAAACTCCAACAAATACCAGAAGTGATAACAGTTTTATGTAAGTAATAAAAATAAACAGTGAGAAAAACATTACACCAAAATATGTATGCATAACTTCTTATGCATGAACAACTAAAGTATGTAATACACGTATATATTCTGATGCATGCAACAATACCACAGTAATATATGTATAACACCTCATTCATCAAACAATATTCTGGGTAATATATTTATCTGATGCATGGAACAATACCACAGTAATATATGTATAACACCTCATTCATCAAACAATATTCTGGGTAATATATTTATCTGATGCATGGAACAATACCACAGTAATACATGTATAACATCTGATACACGAAACAATATCTCAATAAATATATGTATAACTTCTCACGTATAAAAATATACCATGGATAAGAAATGTCTAACTTCTGATACACGAAACAATGATATAAGTAATATACGTATAATGTCTCATTCACGAAACGATATCATAGGTAATACTTGTAAAACTTCTGATACACGAAACAATAATCTAAGTAATATACGTATAATGTCTCATGCACGAAACGATATCATAGGTAATACTTGTAAAACTTGGTAATACTTGTAAAACTTCTGATACACGAAACAATAATCTAAGTAATATA
>NW_013666661.1:0-4889 GCF_000517525.1 Limulus polyphemus | reverse complement strand
ACTTTAGGTAATATATGTATAACTTCTCATGCACAAAACAATTCCTCAGGTAATATATGTATAACTTCTCATGCACGAAACAATACTTTAGGTAATATATGTATAACTTCTCATGCACAAAACAATTCCTCAGGTAATATATGTATAACTTCTCATGCACGAAACAATACTTTAGGTAATATATGTATAACTTCTCATGCACAAAACAATTCCTCAGGTAATATATGTATAACTTCTCATGCACGAAACAATACTTTAGGTAATATATGCATAAATTCTCATGCACGAAACAATACTTTAGGTAATATATGTATAACTTCTCATGCACGAAACAATACTTTAGGTAATATATGTATAACTTCTCATGCACAAAACAATTACTCAGGTAATATGTGTATAATTTCTCATGCACGAAACAATTACTCAGGTAATATGTGTATAATTTCTCATGCACGAAACAATACTTTATCCAATATATGTATAGCTTTTCATGCATGAACTGATATAAGAACAAGTAATGATTTGGTTTAATTGTATTCAAAGGTAAAGTATGTTATGAACTGACCTATTTATTTAATTCTTTTTCACCTCTTCGTTTCTAAAACTTATCAAGATTAAAGTGTTGACAGCTCTCTTTTCAGTTTATCACTTAATCGCGCCCATTGGGACAGTCCTTGTCATTCATTAGCCATGGCTATTGGGACGAACCCTTCTCTGTTCTAATATCTTAATGTTTAACTACAACATTTAGGCTAACTTGACTAACATTTCCTGTCAGTTATAGTGGGACTAGTCACGCGTCGTATTGCCCGCAGGGAATGAGCAGAAAAAAAATTAAAATATCGTATGCCCTCTTTGTCGTCGTATTGCCCACAGGGAATGAGCAAAAAAATTTTTTAAATATCGTATGCCCTCTTTGTACGTGTAAGAAAATACTACTCTCGTGCTCCTCCACCATTGGCTCTCTGTGATGAGGGGGGCGGGAAAAGGAGGAGAGATGTAGTGGCGCATGGTTGAATCTCATCAATATCAACAACTCGTCGGATGGTGCGATGACGTTGCAACCGACCGATTTCACAGCCTTGTCGAACCGTCCGTCTCAGTCGTTAAGCCTCTCCTCTAGTGATACTTACAGTAGGGTAAAAACCGAGCACCAGTCTGTGTCAATGTGAATCTCATCCGTAAATTAGTGCTGGAACTCTCGGAGCGATCTTATTGTACATTATTCTGTCTTTTTTTTTCTTTTTTTTATCGTGCTGCAAGTTTTATATACGAGGCTGACAAGTACCATAAAACGTAATTGTGGCGGCAAACAGCTGTAGAGTGCGTGTATAGCTGCCAGACAGAGAGTGTTTGTGGAACCACTTGATTAAAAGCAGCTACGAACATGCACCCTTTATATGGAGAAAACCAGAACTATTACCACTATGCCGGATATCCACCTATGGCGATGAACTCTATGATACATTCAAACAATGGTGTCCTCCCTCAACAAGTTCTACCTGACCACTATTCGAACCCACGGTTACGTCACTCACCTTATCCACCTCTAACACAGCACCCATCTCAACCCGCAGTTAAAGATATGGTCAAACCACCTTACTCCTACATAGCTCTCATTGCCATGGCAATTCAGAACTCCCCCGAAAAGAAGATAACCCTAAATGGGATTTACCAATTTATAATGAATCGGTTTCCCTTCTACCGAGAAAACAAACAAGGCTGGCAAAACAGTATTAGGCATAACTTGAGCTTAAACGAGTGTTTTCTGAAAATTCCACGGGACGACAAGAAGCCGGGAAAGGGAAGTTACTGGACTTTAGACCCGGATAGCGTGAACATGTTTGACAACGGCAGCTATCTTCGAAGACGCAGAAGGTTCAAGAAGAAAAATGCGCTTCTGGAGAGACAAGACGGTGAAGGGTCTAAGACGGCCCCGGAGAAACAGCTTAAAAGTGAGTCAGGAGGGAAAAGAGAAGAAAATCCTGCGAATAAAGACCCAATACGACGAAAGAAAGGATTAAAAGACACTCAACCAGATCAACGTGAGCACTCAGACAAAACAAAGAACACCGTTAACTCTAACCATAACACTTCAACCGGTGAAAACGATACAGTGCTTAACGTATCCGGGGCAAGGTTTCAGCTCTCCCCTGCATCCGTCTCTCCGCCTAGTGACATTCATCTTTTCAAGAAGTCTCCCAAATCCGAGCCCTTGGAAGACTTTGGCCTTCCGTCGTGTATGCAGCAAAGATCGAGAAACTGTGAATACGAAACCAAATTAAATAACTCTTCAACTGGTTCGCCTAGTTCGACGTTACTTAGCAACACTTTGTCCGAGGACTCTTTGGACTCAACGTGCGCTGGTAACTTTACAGTGAGCACCTTAATGTCACCTAGAGAACAGTCTCCAGTCATCGGTTCCGTTTCCTCTGCGGATTCTTCTCCGGGTTTGGTGAATTCAGCGGCACAGAACGAAACCTTAATGCTACCTTACAGTCGTAAGACCATGTATTCCTGCGGTGTGATGGGTAATTTCCCCGCCTGTAATGGATCCCCATCGGCTGTCGACTACAGCTGCACGGCATCTCCTGGAGTTTACCAGACTGATAATACGGGTCTCTGTCCGGCGCTCGAGAACTTATCAAGCGCACATGAATCCTGCAACCAGACAGGGACAGCCACGGGTCATTGCTTTGGGCCTAACAGCGGTTTATTAGCCGGAATGTCTGTTCAAGAACCCTACGCGTCTTCGGACCGAAATATGTCAGTTTCGAATAGTTGGTACTCCTTAGTCCCAGTGTCTGAGTCTACGGTTTCCGCCGACCAGGCCTTTTCTTCTGAAGTCTTCTCAACCGTTAACGGATTCTCCTGTGTCCGAGATATGTTCGAGTCGCAGCGGCTACTGGCTACTACATCCTCCGTTAACCCAAGCTGTCAGATGAACTTCACAAGCGGCATTGGAACCTACCCAGCTAGGTCGGTAACATCAAACTATTATGACTGTGGCAGGTTTTAGCTTTTTTTGTTCCACTTTTAATACGATATTCAAAACACATTGTGAGAAAACGTGCAGAGCACTTAGTCAAATATTCTTTCCGGTCCTTCTCTTCTTTACAGTATTCTTCTTTCAGTCAAACCAAAAAGAAAAAAGAAAAAAAACGTGCCACTTACAGTTTCGTGCACGAGTTAATGTTCACATCTCTATAATTTCTTGAAAGTCTTTAAAGTGACCAGGAATTCTCGGAAGTGGTGACATTTCTAGAAGCCCTGAAACTCTGAGCACTTTTATTGCCACACCAGTAAAATAATAATAACAATAACAATTAGTTTGTTTTTCAAGGACAAACAGAAAGTATTAACTGTCATAGAAATCATCACCAGAAGAGCTTTTTAATGGTGAGAATATATATATATATATAATATAGAAGCTCAGTTTTTCCTATGCAATTACTGTGTTACTGAAACTTAAATTTATACAGCTTAGTGTATTAACACAGTTTAGTGTATTAGTGTAAACACCGTTAATGTGGTTTTTGTTTGGTTTTTTTTTAGTCCCGGAAGTGTAGAATTTCAATGTAAATCCTTTTTTAAAATCCTGCTTATTTTGTTATTAATCTGGCTTATCATTCTTCAATCCGTCATATATTCGAATGTAGGGGGTACACTTTATCCAGTAGTAGCTTACTAAGCAATATTTCAAAAAATACCTATATTTCAAAACGATTATATGATCGAATAACTGACCCGGATATGTCAAAAGTCAAAAATTAAAATTCCAGTACTTGTATAGTATTGAGTTAACTTTATAACTTAGTGGCTTTTATCATCCTTGATATAGTTGTGGATTCTGACACAGAAAAGCTTTCTCAGAAATACCTTCTTGAATTAACGTTATCTTATAGTGCTATTTTACAGGTATAGTCATGAATTCGGACTGAAAAAAATTCTTTCTCGAAATAACATGTTGAATAATCATTGTTTTGTAATTATATTCAACACAACTCGTGGCAGAAAATGATTTTGACATGTTGAAAAGAGAGGCTATCCTCAATATACATCCGTTTGATACCACACATTTTTGGTATACTCATTACAGACACGACACAGAAGCTGTACTGTTTGCTTGAGTGACATTTTCCAATACCGATAATTGCAAGTACAAAGAATTAATCAGAGATGTATAATAGGATGCTCCAGCAAACCGTGCTTTAAAGCTACGAATACAGCAACTGACACTTTAAAAGGCAGTGTAGTGTTAAAGGCTACAGACAGGTTAGGCTTAACTCGCTCCTTAAACATAATTTATATGAAATATGTGAGTGAAAATCTACGTTTTTTCAGAAAAATTCTAGATTTCCCTTCCCCCCTTTTTTTTCCTCACAAAACGCTCGAATTAACTATGATTATCTGAAGTTTTCATAGGCCATTTTACACTCTAATTTCGCTAAAATTTTCCTGAAACTACTAGATAAAGTAAATGTTAATAGCTTTTTGTTATCAACTGAAGAAAGAGTTTATATTCCTGAATCAAAAACTGACATACGGTTATTAGAATCCACAAACTAGGTAGAGTGAAATGTGACACAATGAAGCAAAGGATCTCTTTTTAAAATTCAGTTATTAACAAAAAAAGAATCCATGAAGAAAAGAAATAATCAATGACATATAAAAGAGACTAATAGATCAGTAGAGTAACGAGTTATTAAGTTTATTGGTAGTTAACAATCGTCTAACTCGAGCGCGCAATTATCTTGATATTTTAAGATAATAACCATGGGTAATGTATTAAATATTACTTTTCACTTAAAGCCTATTTTCACTTAAGGCTGAAATATAATAGGTTTTTGATGGAACTTATCAGTACTATATAATGGTAACACTGATAT
>NW_013666660.1:361164-362367 GCF_000517525.1 Limulus polyphemus | reverse complement strand
GGGACGAACAATATTAAGGAGGGGGCAGTGTTGTGTCAGCGAGTCACATGACTAGTGTGACGCCACGTTTCTAGAACTATCCTGTACTTTGGCGAATGCTCTAGTATTTACTAGATATAGGGTAGTCTGGTATATAAAAGAGGGTGACAACGTGACGCAATAATGTGTGTGTAGATAGTGAGTAATTGAACTGCAGACAGAAGTATTATTGACGTTCGTTGATATAGCGTTTGTTTTAGCGCGATTGTTGAAAATAAGTGTATCGTAAAGTTGTATTCGGAAAGAATAAACTAGTTTTATTAAGTAAAGAACTTGTGTCGCTAAAGTTTTGTCGGAACGAAGTTACGGAAAGTTAATTAACAAACGGAGACGTAACAGTTATTTAATGTTCACGTGACCAGAAGATTGGATTTGTTCTGGACTTATTCTCAAAGTCCGGATTGCTTATATCTTGACTGAAATCTGGCAATCCTGTTAGGTCCCAATTGGCTCAGCGGTAAATTTGAAGGGTTATAACAATAAAAACCGGGTTTCAATGCCCGCGGTGGGTACAACTAGCACAGCTAGCCCATTGTGTAATTTTGCGCTTAACAACAATCAAACAAATCACTGAAAGTTATGTTTTGGTGGGAAAAGGAAATTCACAAGTGAATAACTAACAAGTTAGTTCGCAGAATAATACCAGGTAATTAAATGTGACGATATGACGCATGTTATACAAGCAACTAAAATATTGTTACGACAGCGGGGGGTCACGTGACACTTGTAACACGTCATGCGCTTCTAGAACGTTCATGAAACCTCGAGAGGTTACTAGATATGCAGTATTCTTGTATATAAGCCGCCAAGAACTGACGGCAGCAATAGGTAATTGAACTGCGGACAGAGAGAGATGTATTGTTGAGCGCGCACGTGAGACGTTCGTTGTGAATTATAACGTTTGTTATAGCGCGACTGTGGAAATTAAGTGTATTGCAAAGTTGTATTCAGAAAGAATAAACCAGTTTTATTTAAGAAAGAACTTGTGTCGCTAAAGTTTCATCTGAAAGAAATTATACGGGAAGTTAACTAACGACCAGAGGCGTAACAGTATTTTAGGTTGTTAGTAGTGAGTAAAGGTCTATGCATCAAAAAACCAAACTAGAGGGGCACTAATAGAGCATATTGTTACGTCTCCGTTCGTTAGTTAATTTTCCGTAAATT
>NW_013666660.1:344098-360081 GCF_000517525.1 Limulus polyphemus | reverse complement strand
GCTAGTGAGAGAACCTGTTGTTAAAATATTTGAATCCCACCATTGGGGTGTGGGAGAGGAGGGAGGGAATTAGCCGGGAAAATGCATAAAGGATGAGAACAAAGTCAAAATTTCGAGGAAACTACAATATAGTAGCCCATCTCGTGGGGCAGATTTATGAACCAGATCACGTGATGTACGGGAAGCAAAAACACTAGTATCCGCCATTTTGGACATCACACCTCCATTGATTTGTGACAATGGTAACGATAAGGCTGAGTGAATACGCTCTGAGTCTTCAAAACTATAATAAATAAACTTAATATCCCAAAATTGTTTAATCTCGAACTCTTAAGTTCAACATGGGAGGTCCAGTTCAATCTACACTTTGATCAACGTGTGTTATTGAGTTATACTACTTTCAAGGAGAATTACAATCCTCATCAGTAACCCTGAACACAAGTTAACCAAAGAGAGATAAGCTGGATCTATATCATATCAGTATGTTTGGTTTTTCAAATCTATGCCGAAATTGCTTATGATAATATAAGTTGAAAGAGCTTTGTATGGACCATATTGTTATTTCGATCCATATATTGTTCAACAGGTGATCATGATCTGCTTCCAGATACTGTGATATTTATGTGTGTCTTGTTGAATCCACCAGTAGATTAAGCCACGGAATTACGATATGCTAAAGAAACTTGAATGGTTGTAAATTATTATATACAGGACATAAAAGTAAAAACAGATTGTTACTGCTAAGGTGACTCCTACTGTGGTAACTCCTACTTTTTTAATTCTCATAGTCACTACAAGAACATAGAACTTGTCACCAGTATCGTTATATTACCTGTATGCCTCTCATCTACCATACAGTGACGTGCGACTGACCATAGCCTATTCTAACGATAGCACCCATAGTCACTATAATTACACACGTTACTCATAAGTGTCCGTAGAGGTAGCACCTATTATCACTATAATTACACACGTTACTCATTAGTTTCCATAGAGATAGCATATATTATCACTATAATTACACACGTTACTCATTAGTGCCCGTAGAGATAGAACCTGTTATCACTATAATTACACACGTTACTCATTAGTGTCCGTAGAGATAGCACCTATTATCACTATAATTACACACGTTACTCATTAGTGTCCGTAGAGATAGCACCTATTATCACTATAATTACACACGTTACTCATTAGTGTCCGTAGATATGATATGAAGCCCTTATCAAACAAATATCAATAGTTTCAACAATTAATAAATTGTAGGATACTTATACACACATTTAATGAAAAACAAAGTTTAAATCTGTACAAAAATTACTCATTAGATTTATTGTGATATGTAATATGCAATGATGATATGAGAATACTGTGAAGGTTGCCAATTTTGTCTCATAACTGAAGCAATCATACTGTTTTTTTTTTTTTTTTTTTATTGGGTCAGTTGGGAATCTATAGATATATATATATATGTATATACCAGATTCTGAATCATGCATGCAGACAAAACCGCAACAGTGTAAAGGCATTCTCAAATATTTTGTCTGTGTAGAATGTACGTGCACTGCCGTCCAATATGACAGACACAAGGAGAAAATAACAATATCACGTGGTGTCATGACGTCATTCTGCGAAGGTCTATTGCGCACTCTGTGATAAAAGTATGAAAGTTGCCAGGATGTTAGATAAATATATATATATATTAAACATTTGATTTTTCTGGGAAGAAGCCAACCTGAAATAATCCTATTATGGCCGCTATCTTGGATTTGAAAATGGCCACCATCAGCAACCAATATACCAGAAACCTGTACTTCTAAGTCACATAGAAGTGGCTATACACACATTTTTATATCAAAGCACTGCTATTAAGACACTTTTATGTCCCAGTCTTCTGTGATATTGTGCCTTACCCCCCCCCCCCCGCCTTCCGGCTACGCAGGCAGTTAGAAACTATTTGTGATACGATCTATATTTTAAAATTTATTGTTTTATACTAAATATTGTTTTTTTTTCAAGAAGTGAAAGTCACTTAGAAGTTAAAATCTTAATAGTTTTCATTTACGCATGTTAAGATAAATTGGTTTGAATTTCGTGCAAAGCTACACGAGGGCTATCTACGCTAGCCGTCCTTAATATAGCAGTGACAGATTAGAGGAAAGGCAGCTAGCCAACTCTTGGGCTACTCTCTTACCAAAAAATAGTGGGATTAATTGTCACATCATAACGCCCACACGGCTGAAAGAGCGAGCATGTTTAGTGGGACGGGGACCAGCCGAGCCTCAGTTTACGAATGAAGCGCCCTAAACACCTGGCCATGCCAGGCTAAGATAAATTGACAACTAACAATCTGAGGGTCGCGGGTTCGAATCCCCATCCAACCAAACATGCTCGCTCTTTCAGCCGTGAGGGCGTTATAATGTAACGGTCAATCCCACTATTCGTTTGTAAAATAGTAGCCCAACAGTTGGCGGTGGGTGGTGATGACTAGCTGCCTTCCCTTAAGTCTAAAGCTGCTAAATTAGGGACAGCTAGCTCCGATAGCCCTCATGTAGCTTTGCGCGAAATTCAAAACACAAACAAACAGACAACTAACAAATAATCCACTGAGAGCTCACCGAGGCGTAAAAAATGTCCAACCGATGTAATTGTGTAAATATCATAAAATTTTCAAAATGATATTATTGCATTGAATATCAAGTTTTTAAGTGAATAATTCCGAATTAACAAAGTAATTTGTATGATTAAATTAAGTAGAGCTGTGTTAACGGTATAAAAGTTTCACATTTGCTCAATTGAAAATGGTTAGTAAATTGCTTATGCAATTAAAATATGCTGAAAGAGCTTGTTGTGTGGATAATTTTTTTCGATCTATATATTATTCCACAGGTAGGCTGGACTACTATTCACGTGGTTACTTGTATAAGCCCCCAGTAGCACAGCGGCATGTCTGCGGACTTACAACGCTTGAAACCGGGTTTCGATACCCGTGGCGGGCAGAGCACAAATAGCCCATTGTGTAGTTTTGTGCTTAATTTCATACAAATAAACAAACAAACATACTTGTATAATCATAAGGCGTTCGTTGAGAATTATAGTGTTTGTTATAGAGCGACTGTTGAAATTAAGTGTATCGTAAAGTTGTATTCGGAAAGAATAAACCAATTTTATTTAAGAAAGGACTTGTGTCGCTAAAGTTTCGTCGGAACGAATTTACGGAAAATTAACTAACGAACGGAGATGTAACAATATTAAAATGTAGTGACATAAGTACTTTATATAACTTAAACGGAGTTATGCATAAACTGATGTGACATTTATATTTCATTTACCATTAACGAAGCGTTGTTTTGTGTTATGATACAAATAGACGTAATTAGTTCCTTCTGTGTTGTGTAGTAAAGAATGTTAATTCAACAAATTATCGAACCATAAATACGAGAGAATTCCAACATGTGTAGGGAAGATATGTCAGTTCTTCAATTATAACAATACACGGGAAGAAAGTTGAAACTTAAAATTAATAATAATAATAGTATGCTGAGTTCCTACCGCAACGTTGAACCTATTATTATTTTACGAACTCGAACAAAGAAGCTTATAGAGTAATGAAGAGAGTTTCAGAATTAAATTTAATATTTTTACAACATTAACAAATGGGTGAAAAAAGAGTTGTATACAAATGAAACACCAGTGTTTTATTTACCATTCTAAAAATTGTGATGCGCTATCTAGTTTTTATTTAATGCATTAAATTAAATGAAAAAATAAAGTTTATTCTGAAGCGCCATCTGGGTTTCATTAAGTACATTCAGACTGGGAGCTGATTATGCTTTGACTTCTAATCACGTGCTCGTGCTCGACTCAACAATACTCAGTTCAATTACACACACTGTTCCGTCACGTTGTGACCGTCTTATATATATACAAGACTAACACATATCTAGTACACGCTAGAGCATTCATGAAAGAACAGGATATTTCTAGAAGGACGTGGCGTGATACTAGTCACGTGACCTCGCTGACGCAACAATATAATTCCGCCATGCAGCGTTAATCATATTATTCGGCTCTCAAAAATTACGAAAATGTGTCTATATGTCCGTCGTTATCAATGGACATGGACCATTTTTGTCAGGACAATGAGGAATAATATTGAACATGAGTTCACCAAGTTACGGCAAAATCCGATCATTTTTGACTGAATTACAGAGCAAAGTAGTGTGAAAAATCGGTCCTAATGTTAACAGATATGGGTGTTTTTTTAGTTTCGTGACCTTGACCCTCCCAAAAATTAATCACTTCTTATCTGGATCATATTCCAAATACATACCAACTTTCCTCCAAATCCATTCAGCCGTTTTCGAGAAATCTTGCTGACAAACACACACAGGTATGAAAACATAATGTTCATCCACTTTTTGTGGCAGAGGTAATTATAACAATATATTAACTGTACCATATCTATTATTCTTAAGTTTTTTAACGCAAACTGGAGTAGATATGGTACATATTTATTAATGCAAATAAACTCCGACCTTTATCTCCAGAATATAATTTTATTCATCAATATTTCGCTATTACAGCTTCTTCAGTGTTTAGTGATTCGAGAACTTGTAGGTGATTGTTTACTCCTGACGAAGCTGTAATAGCGAAATAATGATGAATAAAATTATATTCTGGAGATAAAGGTCGGAGTTTATTTGCATTAATAAATATGTACCATATCTATTCCAGTTAGTGCCGACGAAGTCTTTCTTCTAACACGCACAATGATGCCACAATCTATATTTAACTCCCACATGGCAGGCATTTCTCACCAGCTGTTGACTTGCCACATGTTGCATTTGATGGCAAATAAGCTTAGAAACTAGCTAGTAATATCGTAAGTGTAAAAGATTGCTTTTATATGTGTGTTAACAAAGTGATAGAAAATTTGATACAAGATATCCTATAAAATTATACTTTCATTTCAAATTCAGCTCGTCAATTAAGTGAAGACCAGTAACTTGAGTAAGTGTGTTTGTGGTGGACAGGTGCGTGAAAAGTTGCATATTATTTGTTTAACTTTCACAGTATTTGTGTCAGAACTTTCCGTGAAGTTTTGTGAACCATGTCAAACTCAAAACGTAGTTGCCATGACATTGTTACCAATGGGGAGTTAAAACAAGAATTATCAGATAAACTAGTAAATGTACCAGGTGATGTAACTGTGTTATGCTGTCTCAGGTTGAATACTTTTTCTAAAACTGTGCAGTTTTGTATTTGCACTCTTGGGATTTTTATATTTTACTTGGCTTACGGTTTTTTCCAGGTATGTGTTAATACAAGCTGTTTTATCTTACTCAGTGTTAATACTAATAGTCATAGGCCTACGAGTACAACTTTGTCACAGTTTTCAAGTTAGACCAATATTTGCGAACTTAGATTTAGAAGTTAGAGCCCTTCCTATGCACATTCATGTATCTCTATTCTTAAATATGCAGTGGGTGTTTTCATTTCTATACACAATAACTTTAAAAGTTAAAGAAAGCATAACTGTGGACGAAGGAAAAACATAATAATGTAACTTCTAAGTTGAAAAACAAATGGAAAACAGGCGTAGGTTTTAAAATTAAATAAACCAAATAAAACCCATGTACAGTGTGTGTATGTGATTAAAAATGGTAATATAAATATAGTTCTATAACATTAACAGTTGACTTGTGCATGATCTTGCTTTGTTCAATTGTTGTGATAATTTGAGTAAGTAATGAGTTGAATATCATTAATGTGTATATCAGTCCGTTACGTGCTTTTATTTTGATACTCACAAGTGGACTGAATACCGCTTCAGTCAGATATGTGGTTGCAAATTCAAATCTTGTATCTTTAACCTCCCTTCATCAGGCAAAACAACTGCAATTACTAAACCTGAAACTGTAAATTGAAAGACCTGATCTATTGCTAAACCTATTTGGAATTGCTTTATCTGCTAGGTGGTGGTTTATTTTTATGAATAAAAAAAAAAAGGAACAATACAGCAATAATGGGGAATATGCAGCAGTAACTGTAAATTTTAACATTTAACTTAGTGAGGCCAAAGGTGCTCTTGAGTAACATTTATCTCCATGGTGTAATTGGAGTAGGGAACAGTAACTTTTGTAAACAGTACTAACTACCTTAATCATAGTATTAGTAAGGCTTTGTAGACTCCAGACTGGGAAACACTAGCTTAGACCTAGATAAAGCATTAAATTTACAATACGTTTTAAATATCTGAATATTATCAAAATATGTTTAGTGTATGAACTATGAAGTGTACACTTTTGTATTTTTTATAAAATCGAAATTGGTGCTTTCATAAGTTCTATAAAGAGTTCATATCAAAATGAAGTGCTGTATTGCTAGAATTAAAACTAATAGAACTTTAAGGTGTATTTATAAACATATTGATCACAAATCTAAGAAAGGTGATTATCTCTATACCAGTCACTAGCTAGGCATCTACTTGGAATACTGTTTACAGTTTTGGGCTAGATAAAAGTTTTCAAGGGTTTAAAGAAGTTTTCATAATTAAGCACCTTCCAAAAAGTTTTTGTGAATCTTTGAGTTGTGGAAAAGTGCCAGAAGACTAGAAGCTGGTTAAAGTACATCTAATTGTAAAGGAGGTGACGAGCATTGACCAAGATAATTATAGGCCAATTAATATTTTCTATAGTGGTAAATGTTTTGGAGAGACTGATTAAAGATAATATGCAAATCCAA
This sequence comes from Limulus polyphemus, assembly GCF_000517525.1. Lineage (NCBI taxonomy): Eukaryota > Metazoa > Arthropoda > Merostomata > Xiphosura > Limulidae > Limulus > Limulus polyphemus. The sequence goes on along the minus strand of NW_013666660.1, from coordinate 353,334 downwards.
CTTAAAGTTTAAAATTTTGTGGAACAACTGGCATGGTTTCATATGGGAGAATTCTTGTCTCACAAGCTCTTGATTTTTTTCAAATTTGTCACTGCTTACGTTAGTGAGGGTAAAGGTGTAAATTTAATATACTTGAATTTGGGAAAGATTTTTACAAAGTGCCACATAAATGACTTAAAGAAAATTATCTCTGTTGGTGTGAAAGATAAGCTAGCTTAATGGGTTAAGGGTTGGTAGGAGGAGAGGAAGAAAAAGGTTGTAATAAAAGGAAGTCAGTCAATCTGGATTCTAGTTACAAGTGGCTTACATTAGGTCTCTGTGATGGAACCTTACTAATTTTGATGTATAATAATGATAAGGAAATGGTCAAGTTCACTGATGATGTTGAAGTTTTTGGTGTAGTTGGCTGTGAGGAAGCTAGTTGTTTTTCAAAGGGATTTGTATCATTTTGTGAATTGAGCAAATAGATTACAGAGAGTATTTAATTATGCTAAGTGCAAGGTAATGCATGTGGGACACTTTAAACTACAGTAACTAACTTGATGGGATGCAACTTAATAGTATTATGGGAGAAAAGTATCTCAGTGTTTTGATCTATCAGTCTTTGCTCCTCATAGGCAGTATACTGTTGCTAGTGGGAAAGCAAATAGGATTTTGCATTGTATATTCAAGAATATTGAATATAAGTCAGAGGAAGTTATAAATTAGAGAACTGTAATCAGTCTATGTTCTCCTTTACCTTAAGAAGGACATTGAGTTGTTGGAAAGGTTTCAAAGGAGGTCTACTAGGATGATATCTGGGATTGAGGGGCTGTCATATGAGGACAGGTTAATGCCCTTAAAATTATTTTCCTTGAGAAAAGAAGGGTTAAAGGGGGTCTGATTAAGCATTTAAAATTATCAATGGAGTAAATTTTATTAATGCATAATATTTGTGTGTGTGTGTTTAATGGTAAGAGTGGCAGGACTAGGGGAGATAGATTTAAGATCTGGCAGGGTAGAAATAATCTGCAAATGAGGCAGTTTTATTTTAATATTGGGGTGGTCAGTCTTTAGAGTTGATTTTCTTCAGATGTAATAGACATAACAGGCTTGGGAGAATTCATAAGAAGGCTTGATGAATACTTGAAGAAAAAATTGGGGCTGAATTTAGACAGGTGGGGGTTTGATGAAACAAATGGGAATGCCACTATGAGCTGTGGGGCTCTTTCTTGTCTCTCAAGTGTTATGTTAGCTAAGAAAAGATATTGACTTATTTTATAGGTTTTAGAGGATGACTATTAGGATGATTTTGGAAATGGAGGGATTATCATAAAGGGACAGTTTAAGACCTTGTATCTTCTCTTGAGAAAAGAAGGGTAAAAGGTGAACTTATTGAAGTTTACACCATTATCCATAGTATTGGTAGGATAAAAGTCTGATTTTTTTGTGTTTTATTCTGTTTGAAAGTTAGGAAAGGAATTATGAAATGAATGAACTTCAACAATAATGGAGGCCAGCATTATACCAAAGTTTAAGTTGGAATCAGTTCCCTATAAACATAATATGCAGGTAACAAGGAACTATTTTGTCTTATAAAGACTGTCCTTGCACACTTACTCTGGAAACAAGGAAAAACTAAACGGGTGGGTTTAAATTTTATTTTCTCAAGAGTGGATGTGCAAGGATAGCCTTGAAAGACCAAATAATAGTTATATATTTGTACTCCTGGGCATTCCTTTTATGTGACACCTTATCGAAAGCTTTCTGAAACTTCCTTTACATGTATCAAGGTTAGAAGTAACATCCTTGAAGAAAAGTTAATGCACAAGTAAGTCAGGACATTTCCTTTATAAGACTATATTGACTATCTGCCAGAAATTTTAACTTCATCAAATGATCTTTGCATCTTTTATTAAAACTGCTTATATCCTACCCCTTAATAAATTAGAGTAACATTAACCACCCTCCAATCTTCTGGCACCCCCCCCCCCCATTCATTGACATTCATTATTTTTAATTTTGTACACTTTCAAAACCTTTCTTATAAATGAATTCTGAGAGTTGGTAATCTACCCAGCATATTCTCTAGTGTAAACTAATAGAGAGCATAACTTAAAAGTTCTGCAGTTTTGTAGACATCAACAAAAATATTATTTGTCCCTCAAAAGTTCAGTTCCCATTCTCACTTCCTGATTACTTTAATATATTTTAAATCTCAAACTGTTAATTTTAACATTCTGTGCCAGCTGTTCTTCATAAAAAAAATTTTTGGTATCATAATTCTCCCTTTATCTTTCATAATCCTCATGTGCTGGTGATTGTTGAAGTCAGGTTAATATTGCTTACCTATTAGTACATGTTGCAATTAACTATTTTTTAACTCTGTTCTTTATAGGAGCTAATATTTCGCTTAGATGGATTTAAACCTTATGGTATGTACTTGACCTTGATCCAGTTTGTTTTTTATTCTGTGTTTTCAACAAGTGAGCGATACATTAAAGGTGACCAACAGAGAAGGTAAGCTATAATTTAGTTAGTGAATGTTTACTTTTAGTAGTTGACTTGAAAGCTTTGGGTAAGCTTGCATATTGTTAAGGTGATGTATGAATGACACGACTGAAGAAGAGGATCTTGGCATAGTGTTGGTTAAGTTGTCCAAGCTATTGTGACAGTACTTTGTTTTTAGTAGCAAAGCTAATGGAATTTGTATATTTATAGAAATACTTATTACAAGTTAAAAATGGTAATTATCTCTCATTAGTTACAGGCCTCACTGGGAATACTGTGTACAGTTTTGGTCCCTTTATCTGAGAAATTATATTGACTTATTAGAAAGGGTTTAGAGGAGGGCTGCTATAATGATTCCAGGGTTGAAAGGTTTATCTTATGGGGATACATTAAGATTTCTTAAGTTATTTTTTCTGGAGAAAAGCATGGTAAGATGTGATCTTACTGAAGTTTATAAGATTGTCTGGGAGGTTGATAGACTTCAGTTAGGACAGTATTATTTTCTAACAGGCTGATTGGCTTCTGGAATAAGTTGCCATCAATGGTTGTAGAGGCAGGCTTTACAAGAGTTTAAAGGGGAACCAACAATTTCCTGAGAAAATATAAAAGGATGGGTTTAACTTCTTACTTTTTCTTGAGAGTAGGTGTGAAGGGATAGCCTTGAAGAACCAAACAGACCCTTGTTGTCTGTATGTTATATGAAACAACCACTGGTTACTGAATTTTATGGACGATGTATAATTATTTTATTAGTTATAAATATTTGCTTAACAAATTTAAGTCTTCTATTAACCCTTTCGAGATGCGTCACAAGTGAAAGGCCATGTCATTTCTTTGTTGACTCGCATTCAAAATTTTATTGAACTACTATTTCATGAATTTATGTCAATAAGTTTGGTACCAAACTGTAGATTATAATACAAATTTTAGAACTATACATTACTCAATTTGTTAATTTAGAAGTAAATATAAAAAAAATGCAGATAAACATCGATATTTGTGTGTCACATGGTGTATTGAATGCAGCACTGGTTCAGTTTAGATGTTTGTGAAGTCAAAATACTAAGTCTATAGTTTCATACGAATTAGAAACTCAAATTACAGATATTGACAAGCTAGAATATGAAATAAGAAGGTCTTATCTTTTCTATTTGCTAAGATATTGCTCACATAATAAATCAAATACAATGGCACCCCGCTCACCTCTTTCCATTTTTGGAAATGCTCCCTTATATACACTTACTTCTATATATATATGACATGAATAACCAATCAGAAGCTCATAATGTCCCCTATGGGATTTCTCAGCCTTTTTAATGTTCCTTCCCCATTTCTTTCTTTTGGACCAAGATTTCAATGAGGTGGGTTGTGTCTGTAGTCTGCTCAAAATTTCATATTTTTTTAGACCCAAATACAGCTTAGTTGCTACATTTGGTAAATTATAGTGGAATTCCATGGTATTGATGTAGTAATTTATTACTTTTTAGTTAATCAAAAGTATATATAAAACCTAAAAAAAATATTTTGTTTCATATCCTCCACATGCAGAATTGTTAAAGGCTTGCCAAGCAGCAACTGAGTTCAAAGGTCATAACTGAAAGAGATAATTGTTTGCTTTACTTCTTTATTTACTGTTCTATGTTTTAGGAAAAATATGTTTAAGAACTTATTTCAAAATAGCAATAATCTATATACATATTTTATGTATAATAACTGAAATGTGATTGTATTTTACAAAATACTAGTCAACTAAAACACAGCCAAGACAAGTTATTTTGTACAGACCAAAGGTCATCTTTATGTAATTTGATACGGTAACATGAGTGCACGTGAGCTGCATCGTTGTAACTTCTGTATTGTTACCCAGGCACGGGTGAAAGGACAATATAATAAAAATAATAAATATATATAGATGTATAATGTAATGAGATTTAAGCTATTTTGTCTAAACATTTATGTTTTTGTGTTCATTCTAGAATGAAAGAGGTATAATTTATGTTTATTTCCAAATTTTTATGCTGGTTGCTAGATCAGTCAAATTTACCAAACCCGTACAGAGATTAATTACTGAAAATAACAGATAAAATATGAAGTTTTTTCTTAAGAAATGTTTGATAACTATCTGGACATTATAAAGATTTTGCATACGAAATTTCAAAATTTTCTGATACATAAAAGTAATTTTAATCTTAAAATGAATATTACTTTGCATGATAGATAGGCAAGATGTGAAAAGAATAAAAAAAGGCATGAGAGAAACATTGCTTTACAAACCTTAAGACTTTAAAAAAATTATATTTTGCATGTGAAAGCATTGTAATGTTTACTGATAAACTGCCAAAGTTTGTTAACATTCTCTTCCTAATTTAAAAGTTATATCATGAAAACTATAACAAGCACAAAATGGTTACGAGGTCAGTCCCAGGGACCAAGCCTGAGTTGAAAGAGTTAAACAGTCAGCCAATTGTTGTACTTTAAGCTGATTGCTTGTATTTTTTTCATGTTATTTGTTTTTTTAGTATGATGTGGGAAGGCACAAAGTTAAAGTTAGTTGGGTTTTATATTTGAAGAACAAGGAATCTCTGTGTGCTTTTTTCTTAAAATGTACAGTTGTAGTTTTAAATAAAATACCTGTGTGTATTTATGAAATATTCATCTGTGCACTGTGCTAGATTTTATCTAATTTAGAATATACATTCAGACAAAAAAAAATCAAAGTGCATTGTTTATTTGTGGTTATTCTTTTTTTTAAGTAAACTTATACTTTTGTGTGTGTTTTCTTTCTTTTTGTCTTTTTTAGGCTTAGATTGTTTACACTTGTATACATTATGTGCAAACTATGAATGTATTGTAGGTTGGTCGTAGATTAGATTGTATTGTTAAGACTGATTTCTTGTACTTCAATTTGTTTTGTATCTGGACAATAAAAAGTGTTAACTTTAAGATGCATTAGTGGCTTTAGTCTCAAAAAATCATATTTTGTGATTTTAATCATCAATTTCAGAAATATTCTAAAATTTTTCTTGGTGTAATATTAAACTTTTTTATTAATGAATTTAATTTTATCAATATTTTTACTTGCTTTTAACATATTTGAGTATAGATCAATAGTCTTGTAGATTAGGGTGGTTCATAAGCATAACTGATTGTTGTTGTGAAGCATATTTATATGTCAGTGGACATTCTGTATCTGCGAAGAAAATTTATATACCAAATACCATGTTAATAAACCAGATGATTCAAAATATGATGTTCTTTATTTTGAGATATGTTTAGAGTTCACTAATGTTCTTTATTTATCTAGGAGGTATGTACCACTTCATTAAACCACTCCAAGCTAATGGTGTCAGAAGTGGGAATAATAGGCTGGCAGATGAATTTATGACTGAAGAGGACTCCAAGAGTAGTACCAATTATTCACACTGTGTGTCTATGTTACTTCTGGTGATAACTCTTCTGTTCTTCATTATACTGGGTCTTCTTTATGTAGGATTTAGACAGCGAGACCTTAATTTCAACATGACCCATAACAGTAAGTGAAATAAAGAAAAATAACTTTCTAACTACATAGCTTGGTTAAATTTTGTAGCAAATTCTCTCCCATTACATATTTTAATAAATATCTTTCAGTATCTTTCTATATATGAAAACCTTTTTCAAAGTATTTCTTGTCTTTAAAATTTACTCATAGTTAGATCTTTTTTCAACATGTACAGTATTCTTATTATAAACAAAATTACTCTTCTAAAACATCAAATGCTATAATACATGAGTTCTGGTATATTATAAGAGTTAAGTTAATACATCAGAATTACTTCAAAGATCGATAATAACATCAGCATAATTATGAAGGAATAAATTATTTTATAATCGTAACTTTTTGTGATCATCATTTATTTCTGTTTATTAAAAGAAAATTATCCCATTAACTTTGAATAGATCCTATAAATTGGTCATAGTTATGTATTTTGGTGTTTTATTTTAATATTCTTATTTCTTGTAGGTATTTCTACTCCAGTATATGAGTTTACATCCAAGGTATTTATTTGTGCTTATACATTGTTTATAATTCAATTAAAGTACATAAGTCACACTTACATATTTACATTTATATTACTCAAAACCTATATTGTAAACAAAGCTTTTCCTGCTGTAGAAATTGTGAAATTGATGCAAGTTTATGACAAATAATGTAAATTACAAGTAGAGATGTTTGAAAAGATCTTAATTAGTTAAGTTAATAGTGCTGATCTTGTGAATTCAGAAATATTTCTGTATGCCTGAGTCACAATATGTTACCACAGTAGAATCAAGCCAAAAGGACTCGCATTAAGTTTTCTTCACTCAGTAATGATACCATGTTCCCAAGGCTTAACAGTGCAAAAAGACCACTTAATTTCATGTATATGTATACTGATCTGAATTTATATCTAAAATAATCAAATAGAAGTACTTTATAATATAGTAGACTGACTGACTTTGTTGTTCAAAACTTTTTGTTTTTCATTTCTTAGCACCCGTATATTAAACAAGATAAATTGGAGAGTGCTCTGGCCTTAACTAAAGCACTTCATTCTGTCTTAATTGAAAAAGCTGGTAAGTATTGTGACTTTTGATTGGAAGCTAATTTTCAGCATCTGCAAACATTTTAAGAGGAAGAATTATATCTTGATTGTCATAATTAATCAATATATATATATGTATATATATATATATACACAGAAATAACATACACACAGAAATAATCAATGGAATTATTGCTCACTATGCATTGAATCTGGAAATCATGATAGTGAAGCTTGAGATGAGTACATATTTAATAGTTTCAATAATAAACAGTATAATGTAGAATAAACTACATTATTGATGGTTCATGAGTTTATAGAATTAAATATGTCATGTTTTTTGTTTTTTTAAAAGCCCAAGTATATTTGTTTTTCAGGCAAGTTTGAATGTGAACAGGTGTTGGGAGGTAAGAGAAATATTACTGTAGAAGAAGCTAAGCTCTCTCTCAAAAACCAGGAACAAGGTTTTAAGGTTTGTACATGCATGCACACACATAATTAGTTTTATTATTTGAAATTTATACTTTGTATTGTTTATTTATTTAAACAGGTATTGTTTGTTGATAGAAAGAAAAAAGAGAATTAGACATTGAACTAAAGTAGAATTTATCAATAAGCCTTATGTGAATCCTGCCTATAATCTTTATAATATGGTTGCATTAGCCACAATAATGTGACTGTTCACTCACTAAGGAGTGACCAAAACTCAAGAAGTAGGTGTATCAGAAGAGGAATTGTTTTCAGTAATGCCTGCTCTACAAACATCAGAAACTTACAATTCTTTAAGCTTAAACAGAATGTCTTTCTTAAATCTTGAAATAATGCAGATTTCTAACCTTGGAAGTGCCTGAAAGTCTGTAGCATTTCATTTGTCCCTTACAGGTTTCTGGTAATAATGATGAAGATTTCAGAAATGCTGTGCTATTGATTGCAGAAAACCCCGGTTGGGGCATCAGGTAAGCACATACTTCTCTCTTATTAAAGATTTATAGATTGATTAATTTTGTTAAAGTTTAATTTCCAATTCATTGAGAATAATGAGTGTTAATTGGCTGAAAGCAAATAATGTAAACATCTTCTATATTGCAACACTTTGTATTAGCTATACATTCCTGGTAGATATGTAGCACTACAAGAATGAAGCATGCAAAATAGAGCAATACATGCTTATTAAGTTGTTTAACAATCAATAAAAAAATCTTTCTATGAAATGTAAGCCTAATAGGTTGAGTTTAAAACCTAAATCTATAAGCATATAGACTAGGCCAAGCATGAATCTTGCTGTTTTTTAAAATGTTTTTATACCTATATTAATGACATTATTTTGACACAAAGAATAAACTATTTAGTGTATCTTATGAGTGAATCTAGTTGTTAAATTAAGAGTGTTTTTTAACTCTTTCAGCATGGGCTTAGTTAAATTAGAAACCGGATGTTCACGAAATTTGGCAGATTATCAGTAAACATTGCAATGTTTTCATACGCAAAATATCTAATTTTTTTATTAAGTCTCAAGGTTTTAAAGCAATGTTTCTCTCATCTCTTTTTTTTTTTCTTTTCACATCTTGCCTATTTATCATGCAAAGTAATTTTCATTTTAAGATTTAAAATACTTTTATGCATCAGAAAATTTGAAAATTTCACATGTGAAATCTTTATAATATCCAAACATTTTTTAAGAAAAAACTTTATATTTTATCTGTTATTTTCAGTAATTAATTCTGTATGGGTTCGGTAAATTTGACCGATCTCGCAACCACCATAAAAAATAAACATAAATTATGCATCTTTCATTCTAGAATAAACACAGATTATAACACAACAACATAAATGTTTAGATGAAATAGCTTAAATCTCATAACATTATACATTTATATATATTTATTATTTTTATTATATTAACCTTTCACACATGCCTAGCTAACAATACAGAAGTTACAATGACGCGGCTCACGTGCACTCATGTTACCATATCAAATAACATAAAGGTGACCTTTGGTCTGTACAAAGTAACTTGTCTTAGGCTGTGTTTTATTTGGCTAGTATTTTATAAAATACAGTCACATTTCAATTATTATACATTATATAAATATGTATATAGATTATTGCTATTTTGAAATAAGTTCTTAAACTTATTTTTCCTAAAACATAGAACAGTAAATAAAGAAGCATAGCAAACAA
>NW_013666660.1:331231-343098 GCF_000517525.1 Limulus polyphemus | reverse complement strand
TAAAAAAGGCATGAGAGAAACATTGTTTTACAAACCTTACGACTTAATTAAAAAAATTAAATTAGATATTTTGCATATGAAGGCATTGTAATGTTTACTGATTATCTGCCAAATTTCATTAATGTTCCCACACTAATTTAAAAGTTATAGCATGATAACTATAACAAGCATAAAATGGTCAGGATATCGGTCCCAGGGACCAACTCCGGGTTGAAAGAGTTAAACCTTACAGCATGTGTTAATTTTGGATGGACCAAATTGTAGTTCTTTTTGTATGTGAATATTCATATTTATTATATTATGTACAAGCTATTCTTTTGAGCATTACTGGGTTGTGTTTAAAATTTATACTATTGCAAATGAATTTAAGGACCTTGTTGCTATTTATTTATGTTTTTTATTAAAAGTTCTTGAACAATTACATGTATGTTTAATTATTTTAATGGGTGTCAAATTTTGAGTAGAATTTATTTTAATTGTAAATACTTTATAGTAATAAGTTTTCAAGATGCTGCTGCTTTCATATATATTATAATTGCAGGAATCATAAAAGTGATATTTTTGTAGCTTTTTCAAAAGTGTTTTTCTAATATAGTGGTATAACAGCATTGTTGTTTTAATATTTCTTCACATACTTATTATTTTAGGATTCCTTGGAAGACATATGTCTTATTGGGACTTCTAACTGTGGGTACAATGGGTCTGTCAAATTCATCAGTTGGATATCTCAACTATCCTACTCAAGTTGTCTTTAAATGTTGTAAACTTATACCAGTTCTAGTGGGGGGCATCATAATACAAGGTAACTTATGTTTTTTCATATTTTGGTGGTATTTATCATACTTCATAGAACACTAGAATACAGCAGAATGCTAACTTTTAATTTCTCTCAGTGTGAAAGAGTTAGAGGTTGTTCATTTTCTAGTTAGCTTTTGGAAAACTTAAAACTAGTGCTTGTTAAAATGTGTATTATATCTAAGAAATACAAAGTCATAAAAGGTAATTTGGTTCATCATGGTAACCCTCTCACACACAAAAAAACATCTATGAAAAATTAATGATGTAAGTGAAACATAACCATTTATATTCATATAAGTATTCATATATACAATTACTGAAATAGGCATGAATTTTACCATTCTGTCATTTTACCATAGTTTAGAACATAGCTTTAGTCAGATATATTGAAGTACATTTTTTCTAAATTTTTATGCAGGTATTATGACATTCTTTTTAGCCTAGTTTTGAAAGGTCATAAACATGTTCTGATAATTTTGCTCAGGTGAAGATACCATATGCTAGAAACTTGTACCACTTTGGCCCTGTGTCTGATCCTTCATGAGGAGGGGTATGCCCATTTCAGAAGATGTTGCAGATTCTTGAACTAATTGATGTGAATTAGAGTTTTTTTCTCCCATATAAATGTTATTTGTAATAGTCTGTGATGTATGCAGCATTGGGTTCTAATATACCATACTGTAACATATTTTTCTGAATTTTGTTTGGTAAATGAGAATTCCTTTTGTCCTTTCTTATGTGGATATGTTTTAGAAAAGTCTCCTCTCAACCTCAACAACTAATAAAAGTCACAATAAAACTGTAAGCTGACAAATAAGTGTGAAGACTAGCACTGTTTTTTTTTTTTGTGTGGGTGTATGTATGAATAAAGATTTTATTTATTCGTCCCTTTATGTTTATTTATTTCTATTGCTTCCCATTTTAGATTTAAACTCTGCATAACATTTCTGGTATCTGCATTTTATTGATACATTTGAACTTATTTGTCAGGTATCACTGTAACTAAAGGATTTGTTGTTGCAGAGTTTATTTTGAATGTGCTTCTTTTTCCATTTGTCTTTCTGGTACTGTTGTGTTTCTAAATCAGTTTCATGGAAAAGCACATTCTGAGACCATGTAGAACTTCCAGTGGTGAGGATTAAGTTGCTGCTGAAGTGAAGACTTAAGTCAGATAATGTGACAAGGATTAGGAAATACACTGTCTTAGACCTAGAGCTTTAACATTGGCAATGGTGAGAGCTGTGTTTGAATTCTCGATCTGTCTTTGGGGCAGTGAGGCTGATGGGCATCTCACTGGATTGTTCTGGGCACCTTTGATAAAGTGTTACTACATCATAATATCTCATGGTGTAATACTTGTACAAAATGTAGTTCTAGTTAGTTATATAGGAAGGAAGACAAAGTTAGTGAGAGATATAGTCAAATAAATCTGGTCTGTATGTTTGTAAGTTTAGTCATAAAGAACATATAGTGGTGCTTTTTTTTTAAAGTGAAATTATCACAGATTGTATTGTAACAACAGAGTAGAGAAGAATAATTTGTCCAGTCATTTTTGTTCTAAAGTAATTGAACAAACCTGTGTAGACTTGACGAAAAGAGATGATTATTTTAAGCTCTGGATACAACTGTGGTGACAAACAGTGTAACATAAGTGAAATTATCACAGATTGTATTATAACAACAGGATAGAAATGAATAATTCATCTTGTCAATTGCATTCTAAAGTAACTAACCAGACTGTGTGGACCTTGATGAATAGAGAAGGTAACATTGCTCTCGTCATATTTCATTACAAAAATAAAACTAGTGGATGAAATTGTTTAAAGTCTGACAAGAAAGTTCCAAAAAATATGTAGTTTCAGAAAAATAAAATATTTAGTTTTATTTTTTTACTATTTCTAATAAAAAAAAATGTGTTATATAATGTAGTTATTTACTCTCAGACTCTGAATAGTTCACCTGCAAGGTGATTTTTATATGAAGTATAAAAATACTATTGATTATCTTACAGTTTTCACATTACATTTGCATAATCTGTAGAATCTCCTAAATTAATATCAAAAGTTTTTTTAGGTAAATTTTTGTATTTTATTTTCCATATTTTTCTACTATATCACTAACTCTACCTATTATCATCAGTGTACAATGTAACAAAATGTTTGAAATTTAAAAAATGGAAATATGTACATACTTTTTAGCTCTTTGTAGAAGTCTTTTGAAACTTGTGTTTTAATATTCATAATTTCAAGTTTTTATCTTTTCACTTATAGTTTATTTTTAATTTTCCTTTCCAGTTCTTTGTCTTTTATTATTTATGCCAAGATGACAACTGGTGCCCACAGGGCTTTATTATTATTATATGATGATTACCGTGCAGAGACTCATTTCATTAATGCTTTGCATACGTGAATGTTGCCATCTTGTTTAGACACTTTCACAATCCAGGCAACAACAAGTTAAACATATAAAAATCATTAAACCTTCCAATACAGTACTTCCCTCTTCTCACAAGATTAGCTATATTCTCATCCAGTACTGTCCTTTATATGCAAACGTTTCTCTTTACGCATGCCACAAGCCTTCTGTCCCCCCTTATTTGAATCAAATGATTCCAACATGTATCTCATGTAAATCATCAAGCATCACTTTTCCACTAATAGGAGCATGACATACTCACATGATGCATGTGACTCCTTCTATACGTCTCTACAGAACTATCACTTTTCATTTGGCAGTGCTTGTGCTTGGATGTGTTTCTTTGTTTGTTTCAAGTTTCACATTCAACTTTAGTATACTCGTGAAGTGGTTCTCATTTAAATTACCTCCAAGTTTATTAAGACTGTTTCTTCACTTTAGTTTAATCCCAGTTTATTACAGTTGCATTATTATTAATAATTTCGATTTTAGTTGACTATTCTCGATTATGAATTCCAAAGTTCATGTTACCACTTCAGGAGTCACACCTGCGACTAGTGCTATGTCACAGGTCTCGGCAACCTGGTGTTACATTTATCACCATTTATTTGCAGAGAGATTGAATGTTACATGGGTCAGCCTCTATCTCTGGACCTCGCCCCACTTTCTCCCAAACATGCTCAGCCTGTTCAGGCTGATGAGGATTTGGATCACCTATTTCCACCTCCTGATTTTGCTGTGCCTTCCCATGCCCCTCCTAAGGAGTCAGTTAGTCCAACTATGGTATTTTTGGATTTCGTGTCTCAGGTATGTGATGTTTTATCTCCTACCCCTATTTCCTATTAACTGCATCCTTCCTTATTACATGATCAATCTTCACATCCCTATTTGGTTTTTCCCCCTTCCCAAATGTTTGGGTCTATGCTGACCAATTTGCCTCGCAATTAACTGATGGAATTAGCATGCCTTGCCCCCCCATGGGCTTTGGATCAGTTTGTTCTTGCATATCATTGCACAGACTGTCCTTTTCTAGACCAACAATTGTTAGGTTCTATTGTACCTGTTTGGGGGTGGTCCCCAAATCTCCTGTACTTCTGACCCATGCCCAATTTTCCCATCTATGTCTTACCCTCACACCTCTTTTACAGTATCTCTTTACCATTCATCTTCTCTCTGAGTCTCTCCACTGAAATCCTGAGGGGTTTTCTGATGACATCCTCTCCCTTCTTTCCTCCATGTGGGCTCATTTGTCATCTTTTGCTATGGCTTTGCAAATGTGGTTTCTCTGTTGTTAGGACCTTCTAGGTTGTGATGCGACCTTAACTTGTGTCTGTTTACCAGCATCTTATCTTCGGGATTTACATATGGCCACATTTTTTATGCCTTGCATATTTGACACTATCCCTGAATCCTTTAGGTCACGAGTTGCATCATTAACAACATCAGTCTATCGTTTCCAATCTTGTTGCCTATTTATCTCAGTCAGAACCCAATATGGCACCTGTTGCAGTTTACAATCCTTCCCAACCCTTACTTGTCTTACATATCTTTGGTTCATCCATCACATAATGGTTTACCAATTTTATGCCCTACCGTTCGGTCTTGCTTCTGCCCCTTATGTTTTCTATTGAGTGGTGAAAGCTTTTTCTCACCATCTTCATGCTCTGGGGCTGCGATTCCCCCACTATGTGGATGATTGACTTCTTCTGGCTCATTCCTAACTGGAGTTGTCCATCCATACTCATTAGCTCCTTCACGTGTCTGCTCATGTGGACTGGTTAATCAAATTCATCCTACCAAATATCTTGTCCATTTAGGTGTCCTTTTCAGTCAGGCTCAACATTCTCCTCTATGACTTCATTCCATGGAATTGTTAGTTTGTCATGCCCTTTGAGCTCCCTCATTTTCTGCTTGCAAGGTTCTGTTGCTTTTGGAGATGTGGTCTTCAATGATGTCACTGGTTCCCCTTGGTCATGCACACGTGTGATCTCTTCAGTGGGTTCTTCACGTTCAATGGAACCTTGCTTTGGACCCTTGGCTGCTCTCATTACCCTTCCTCATACCCTGTTGGACAATCTGCTTTGGTGGTTGGACAAGGCCCATACATCGGCAGGCATCTTGCTTCCTCCTCCTTGTCTAAATTTACATCTTTTCATAGACACATCCTTTCAGGGCTGAGGTGCATGGGTCAATCACCAAGAGGCTTTGGGTCATTGGTATGTCAATGAGCATTCTTTGCATATCAAAGTCCTCAAGTTTCTTGGGGTCTGTTGGGCTTTAAATCACTTCCTTCCTCTCACCAGACATTGTCTGATGATGATTCATTCTACGGTGGTAGCACATATCAATCACCAAGGGCACCTGGTCAAAATCTTTCTGTTTTCAGACATTGGATCTCCTATACTGGACCTACATGCACCATATTCATCTCATTGTGTGTCACATTTTGGGTGCTGTCAATCTCGTAGCATATCATATTTCCTGCCCCGACAACATTTATCTGACAGAGTGGTCTTTAGATCCTTTCATATTCCAGTGGCTTTGCAATCTGTGGGGTTTTCCACACATAGATGCATTTGCCACAGCTCTCAATCACAAATTACCCCTTTATTGGTCCCCTGTACCTCATCTTTGGGCTCTGGCAGTCTATGCCTTCAGCTAGGATTGGTCCCACAAATTTCTTTATGTATATTTTCCTATCCGATTGCTTCATCAGGTTGTCTCTCTCATCAATACCACTCCGTGTTGAGTCCTTCTGATTGCACCCTATTGGCCAGCTTAACTGTGGTTTCCATGATTACACCAATTGCATCTTTTCCCTCCAGTACCCATTCCCTTGTCTCCCTCTCTTCTTTGTCAACCTCAGTCACTGGTTCTACATCCTGCCATTCACGTCCTTTGTCTTTGTGCCTTCAGAAAGATGGCTATAACCATTCAGTGCAGAGTAGGGTGGTGGTGATATCCTACAGTATGCATTATACAATCATTAAGGATTGAGACATCAAATTGCAGTTCACCCCTTCATTGGAATCCCTCATCCTACCCCTGCATTGATGTCAGTATCCCATGGCTGGGTTTTGGATTTAGAGTAGAACCAATCAACATCAGTCTTCACACATGTTTATGATTGTCTAAATTCCTCCCTCTATTATACTCCTTCTGTGTTATGTGTCACAGCAGAGGTAAGGGGAATTGTTCCAGTTCTGTCCTTTTTGCTATCCCTCGTCTATCTTATTCCGAGTATGTTATTGCTTTTTAGATGGTTCTGGCTAGTTTCACTGTTGGAGTAAATTTATATTTAATAAACATCCTTTTGTTACCGATGTTGGGTCCTCGGATCGATATATCAAAGCTAACATGTGTCACGTTCTGGAGTTGGAGCAGTTCTAGATTCCCTCTGAATTTGAGGTGAAGACTGTATGATCCTCATCCTATCCCCACATGGATGTCAGTTCTCAGTGGCATGGGTTTTGGATGTAGTTGAAAAGGGACATGGTGATAATGAGTGGCCTGAGCATTGTGAGACTTACTGGGGTGGTCTCTATGGAACTACAAAGCATTCATGGATATGATTGTTTCACAAAGTTCTGTGTGAATTCACCAAGGGTTGAGCAGAGTAGTGAGACATGTGCACTGGAGGAAGTTCAGAGCATTTCATTACAATGCCATCAGGCAGAGGAGGCGACAACTTGTTATGGTTCAACAGAAGCAGGAGCTAGTCAAGAGTACAAGGGAAATAGCCCCTGCTTTAACTGTAACATAACAGGTCACTTGTTTTTCAAATGTCCTTATCCTATCATCAGCAGTACCATAGAATGTGTGCACCTTTTAGACCAGCACCACAACAGATGCAGGAAGGTTGACAAGCAATA
The DNA here is from genome assembly GCF_000517525.1 of Limulus polyphemus. Lineage (NCBI taxonomy): Eukaryota > Metazoa > Arthropoda > Merostomata > Xiphosura > Limulidae > Limulus > Limulus polyphemus. The sequence goes on along the minus strand of NW_013666660.1, from coordinate 336,013 downwards.
GCTATTCAGCATCTACTGGTATAAAATAGTAGGATCTGATTTGGCCACAACCTTGGGTGAGTGCAGCGGTGAGTTTGTACCCAGTGCCATGATGGTTGGTTTGGAAAACCATGGTCTTTGTATGTGCCTATAAAGATAAATGGGCATGAGGTTGAGTTTGTAGTGGATATTGGTACAGCTAGAACCTTAAATAACCTAACTATGTATATCAGGCACTCTTTGAAAGCCACCACTTCAGAAAATTATATGAACTATGTTTTTATGACAGGTGACCAGATGGATATGAGTGTAGAGGCATGTCTATGACTTCATCTTGGCAAAATCACATACTAAGTGAAGGTAATTGTTTTTTATCTGAATTCAGAGATTGATATCTTAGGGATAGGGCTACTGTGAAAATAGTGAGTTTTGCTTGTGTAATAAGTAAACTGCAGTCCTGCAATAAAACTATTCAATGCCAACTAGACTTGGCCTGAAAACAGTGGACTATGGGTATGCACATTGAATAGGATGTGATAATTTCCCCTAAAGTGCAAAAAATATTTTATAGTATACTATGTACTCAGTTTATTGCATTTTTGTCATGGTGATAGAAACAATGCATAAAACTCTGTTTTCTGTCTGAAAGCAAGTTGCATTTGCTTAAACACTAATCTGTCAGATCATGTGTGTTGTACCAATTCTAGTTTGTAATCATGGACATTCTGATATTCAGTTTCCAGTTGGAATGGTCATTGGTACAGTAACAGAGGCAGAAGTGACATAGACTAACCCAGTAGCTAATGTTACAGCCACTATATCACATCCAAGAACAAAAGCACAATTTCCAGAAAACATGATACCTCTAATTAAAAATTATGAAGACAATCTTTTGAACTGAACGTAGAAATTTGAAGACAGTGAATTGAATGGGGTGAGACAACTGATTGGGCTAGACAACAATCATACATCATCACATAGACACAGTTAACACATGTCTGATAAAACACTGCTGTGCAGGCTTCCTTGGAGCACTAGGAATATAATCAATGTTGAAACTGAGCAATAATACAACCTTCAAGAGTGTTTGGTCATTTCTAGTGATGATTGTAAAAAAAGAAGGAAAGAATGTCATGATTCTGTGTGGATTTCAGAGGAGTGAATGCAGTTTTAAATGTTAATGCTTTTCCTTTCCATGCACAGACAAATATCCGGAAGCACTAGAAGGTGCCCATTGGTTCAATACACTAGATTTGGCTTCTGAATAATGGCAAATCAAACTGGATGAGAAAACTGTAAGACTGCTTTTTGCATTTCAGAAAGACTATATATGTTCCACATCATACCATTCAATCTGTGTAATAAATACACCTGCTACTTTCAAGAGGTTAATGGAGTTTACACTTAAAGAACTACACTGGAAGCGATGTCTCATCTATGTGGATGACACAACTTGTCTTTGCCCACATGTTTCAATGAGATTGATATTCCATTGAAACAAGGATGCAGCCTTGAATTGGAACCAGGAAAGTGCATGCTTATATATATATGAAAGTGCAGTTAATAACTTTTGCATTTGGTAGAGATGGCAGTCCACTTATTCTGCAAAGACTGGAACAGCCAAGTACGAGAGTCTACCTTCTAACAAATGAGAAGTTTGCATCTCTGTAGGTTTTCTGTTGTATTATTGATGGTTTATAACCAACTTTGTTCAAGTTAGATGTACTGTCTGCACTGACTAAGGTTTATGAATACTGAATATGGACTAGGGAATGTGGAGATACATTCCAGTCTCTGAAGCACCAGTGTAGGCTTATCCTGACTGAGTTTGTCTATTCATCCTGGATACAGACACCATTGACAGTGGAATTGGCTCAGTTTTGTCAAAATTACAGAACAGAATGGAGCACATGATCATGTATGTGAGTTTTATGCTGAGTGCCAATATTGTACAACAAAGAACTGCTTTTGGTTGTAGTTTTTGTCCAACATTACTGCCACTACTTGTATGTTAGGGTGTTCACCATTTAAGTAGATCATGCTTCACAGAAGGTATGATTTTTGATTGGATTCTAATGTTACAAGAATACAACTTCATTGTGTAACACTGCCCAGAACAGCAATATGGAAATGCCAATGGATTAACTTGTCAACCAGTGAGATCATATCTTTTTGTTGAATGTCTGGATCCTTGGCACCACATTGTGCTTAGCAGTGATAACAGACCATATGAGAAGTGACAACTCTGTGTTGAATGGACACTAAGAATGACCAGTCAGAAACTTTGGGAAGAGCATTTGAAGAACCCAGATAATAGCCACTTGCTGTGCAGCAAGTTAGTGTACACCCATTACAAATTGGCAAATATACTACTGATGTGTGCAATATATGGCACTTATATGGTCAGTTACAATTGAAAGATGGCATATTGTATTTTCAGTATGAACCCTGACAAGTGTTAGCCAACCATATGATGCAGCTAGCTGTCTCCAGAGCTCTAAGGGTGGAAATATTTCAGACTATGCATAATTAGGGACTGGAGGCCACCAGGGAGTGTCATGCACTATTGCAAATGAGCAGAAGTAGTTTTTATGGCTGCATTTGCACAGAAATGTTGATGGATAGTGTATAATTGTACCAAGTTTTCTGCCCAGAGGAATAACTAGCCATGTCAGGCAAAACTCCATCAGAGAATTGTAGCATCTCCTGTAGAGAGAGATGTTAATATAAATCATCCTCTGTCTGAAAGTGAAAGAGGTTATTATTGATTAATTCATCAAGTGGGCTGAAGCTTATTCATTGGCTGAAACATTAGCACAGTTCATTTTGTCTGAACAATGGATTTCACTTGCTGATGTATCTGGAGAGATTTATATGAGTCAAGGAGCATACTTCATCAATCAGATGTTTGCAGAGTTTTGCCTAGTGTTGGGTATGGTGAAAACTCGAACTTCACCATATCATCATCAATGTGATAATCTGGCTGGAAGGATGGTTCAGACTGTTAAACATTCTTGTTAAATTTCTTAACCCTGACCTAACTGATTAGAATGAGCACCTACCATATGCCATGATAGTATATAGTACAATAAAGCAACAGTTAACCGGGTGTTTTGCAAATCACCTAATGTTTGGACAAGAAGTGCAGCTCCCAGTGGATCTGATGTATGGTTCTCCAACCAGTGCAGAAGTACTACAGTATCCACTGGAATATGTAGAACGGTCCTGTTTTGCAATAGCAGACATACATAAATTCACATGACAACTAATGGGTAAAGTGGTTGTATGTAAAAAGAGATGCTTTGACGAAACATTAGTGAAATGAAAGTTAAAACCTGGTTACTGGGTGAATTGAGACAACAATTCAGTAAAGTGAATAATGAGACTCAGTGATCATGTGGCATGTTGAAAAAATGAAAATTTATATCATTAATGAACTTCTTGAAAACTATTTACTCCAGAAATAAGAGGTGGATGAGCAAGCTGACTCTGATGACAAGAGTACTGTGTCAAACGATCTTACCTCAGCTGATGAGGAGGAATACACTGTTAGCACATGTCTAGCTGTTCATGAAAAGGAGCAGTTAGTCTGCTTTAATGGTCAGCAGAGATTATGCTCTATTGATCATTATGGCTGGGATTCTAGACATAGTTAGGACAGTCATTTGACTACAAAATCAGTCACTGAAATGAAGTGGCATTCCTTGCTTACTGAGCGATCAAGTGGTGTTTCACAATAAGATATGCACATAGTACATCTTGTGTAAGCCACTTTATTACTGTTTGGCTTGGACAGTTGTGTGGAAACTTTTGGTTGAAAAATTGACTTCTTAAACGGCATTGTGACCCTTGCTTTTAGAGCTATTGAGCAACATTTAGTAGCGAGACATTGGTTAAATGTTTGCACTTATTTCTTGGTCTATTTAATGAGTTGTAATGAATTTCTGTGGAGCAGAATGTGAAAAACTTGCTAGATACATAGTTAGGACAGCTGATCTTGATACATATAAAAATTCAAGGGAAAGTTACAATTAGATTAATCTGTTAATGATGACCAGGGATTCTGAGAAATAAGCTGAATGGACTTAGCAGTCTGTCATGATATAAAAGACTGGTTGTGAGTGAATATTTTATTTTGTTATAATAAAAATTAAAAGCAGACGATTGTAGAAGGTTTTGTTAATAACTAATTGGTGTCGAGAATATAGAAAGTGGCCAGATGACTATGTAATAAAGACATAAATAGCGTGAGACGAGTGGGAAGCAGCAGACAGACAGTATTAGACAGATAAAAGTAAGGAGAATATAGTTGGTGTGAAGTTAAGTAATGTAAAAGTGATAGGCTAATGTTATATATATATATACATTAGAGTGAACCTAACAGTGCAAAAGTGAGTAAGAAAAAAAATAAGTTTATTCTGTCAAAGCGAAATTCTAAAGTAATTGAATCAGCCTGATTGCAATTTGACATAGGATCTTCAAAAGCAAGAAAACCACAATCGTAAGTGAATTGCACCAGACTAATATTGTGACAGTATTAGAGAAAATAGTTTGGCTTTTCAAATGAGATTCTAAAGTAATTGAACAGGCCTAAGTGGACTTTTGACTAGAAGAGAACTATACATATACTGATCTAATGTTTACAATATGCTTATATTCTCTATAGTGGGAATACACTATTGTACATAAGTTTAACTTTTTCCATATATATATATACACCTAGGAAAAAAGTTAAGACACCCCAAATATTTTTCAGGATCGCTTATTGAAAATAAGGTTTAATTTTCATGATGTTGAGCAATG
>NW_013666660.1:326465-330231 GCF_000517525.1 Limulus polyphemus | reverse complement strand
AATCAGTCACAAGAACGTCGAATCTGAATCACTTGAAAAAAACACGGGGGTGCTTAACTTTTTTCCAGGTGTATATATTATATGAAAACAAGTAAAGTGTGTGCTGTTTATTCATCGTTGAAGTTATCACTAACAAGTCACAGACACCTACTGTAGAAGAATCCTTAGCCCAACAACAACATAGTATATATATTTATACTATTAAGAACTATAAGTAAAAGCCATTTATTTTGACAATTGGCAAAAAGACAACAACCAGAACCCATATACATATTTAATATAATTTTTAAATTCTGACACAGTCCTTGCTTTCTGAGTACTCAAGTTTTGTGACAAATGTCTGCCTTTAGAAATTTCTTGAGCAAACTTGTAATATATCATGTTAGCCTGAACGTCTTTGTGTTGTGTCACTATGCAAGATTGTGCCTGATAGTGTGGTTGGTTATATATCAATCTTCCTGAATTGTAGTAAGGGAGTTGTACTCTGACACAGCATGAAAAATTAACATGGACCGATAAATCAGGCAAAAGGTATACCATTTTGCAATACTTTGCTGGAGTTATTTGTCATGTTTATTTTATGTAGTAGATTTCTCACAAACCCTAGATGGCAGTACAACCAGGAAAAGCATGGCAAGTTCTAATTATTGCTACACCAAGACCACAAAAGTAATCTTTATGTTGTCCCTTGTGTGACTACTACTTTGGACTGTGTTTATATGTGTGTATTTTGTAGTTGATAACAGAAAATGTGACTTCGATGTATGTTTATAACAGAATAGGCATGTTCTGCTAATTTCAGTCCTCTCCAACCTAACTGGCAGTAAAAGTCACCCCAGAACTATAAGTAAATCATTGAGAAAACTTGCACATTTTAGTATGTCTTGTGAAATATAATTTTATTTGTTCACTTCTATTTCTTTACTTTGATATCCATGTTTGATTTGTTCTCAACATAACATTTCCAGATTCTGCATTTTGCAGATACTTTTGAACTTATCTGTTAAATATCAGTAGAGCTGAATACCATAAATGTAATCATTAGTACTGATCATCAAGTTTACACTATTTCTGGATGAACATAGATCATCAGCTTATTGGCCATAAACCTTTGAATTTTTTTCAAAATAAAGTTTTTGTGAAAAGAAATAGTAAAGTATTTTTAGAAATATAATAATTAATTTGCTTATTTACTGTATTGTTACGATTATCTGTTATGTCAGCAGGCTGTTATCTTGTTTTTTAAGAAGATATAAACCATAGAATAATGAAACTAGGTTACTCTTGATCCACAGTATTTTAATTCAGATTGTAACACTTTAAAAGTATTTTGGTCAATTTGAATCTGTGAAAGATATTCTAGCTGTCTTTTAACATATGAAACTTGATCAGTTTCTAACTCAGTAATTCCCTTCAGTCACTGTTAACCAAAGAAATGCATTCAGGTTAGTTTTTTTTCAACCCATGGCCATTTGCCAATTGATTTTATTCATCATAATTAATTTGTGTATATAAGTAGTTGTTTTTGCTTGTGACATTTTTATAGTACTGTTGTTATACTGATTTCTTTAGCTTTGATGCTTTTCAGGAAAGAAGCATGGATTGCTTGATTTTGTAGCAGCAGGATGTATGAGCCTGGGTCTGACCTCATTCACTTTAACAGACAGTCAGGTGTCCCCAAATTTCAACATCAAGGGTGAGTTTACTTTGAAGTAATACATCCATGAAGTAATTTGTAAAAGATTACTTTATAGGCTGCTTTAAAGTCTTTAAAATTAAACATTATGACTACAGTTATTTGATAAACACATCATACTTTAAAGATATACAAGGTCATTCTGTGGTTATTGAATGACCTTTGTTTTTAAAATTAAACCATCTCCCAATGCAATTATTCCAAGTCAGAGAAGCATGTGTTTAACCCTATGTGTTTGGGAAGGGTCAAAGTGTGCATGTCATATTTTTACAGAATTACATTCAAATTTTATTTACAACTTTATCATCAACGTATGCCAATAAACTTATTATGAAAACATAGGTTATAATTGAAATTTTAATATGTTAGTTTTAGTTTCCTAATGCAAAAGGAAATGTTTAAATAAATTCTCAGTCTACTTTTTTTGTATCATGTGACACTTCTTCACTCCAAATTTCCCATTTTAGATTAATTTTCTCATCTGTATGAAGTTCTATGTTTCCCACAAAGTTCACAATTGTACCACAGGTATTTGTGAGCTAAAATGTGAATTTGTAGCCTAAATATTTTTGTTTTAATGAGGTATATACAATAAAGTAAAACCAATGAGCAACACCTTTCCTAGCACATCTATCTTTCAAAAATGACAATAAATCTCACCTCTGATATTTTTTTGTTGGGTTGTTTAAAACCAACATAGGGGAAGATTTTAATTTACTGATTTCTGTATAAAGTTATCTCACTCTGACACCAGTGTTTGAATTATTCAGCATACAGATTCATTGTTGCAATTGCTGAGAACACATCATTCAGGTAAAGAAATTACTTTAACCAACTTATAGCTTAAGTAGAAAGCTAGTTAAATTATAATAGCTATAGGGCATTGTATTCTTTGCGCTTGTTGTTATATTGTGTTCTATGCTCTAAATTTGAAATAAATAACATTTAAAGTACTCACAATAACCCTATCAAAAACTTGGGTTAACTTTTAGTGAGACTTTGATGGAAAAAAAGTACAAGACCCACAAGTATATTTTTTGTTTTTTATATATTTTTATGTATTTGAAATGTAAAAGTTAGAAATGTATTATGTTATATATGAAAACTTAAATGAAAAAATTAATAAAAAAACATTTTTGAGATATTCCTCAAGGAACCTGCAAAGATATTGTGTACAGTAACTTTAAACTTTGTTTACGCTAATCTCTCTGCACTCCAGTTTTGTGATTTGTTGTTTGTCATAGTAGACAGACATGGCTTAAAGAGCAATAAAACAATACAATTAACTGAAAGCAATTGTGAAAATTTAAAGAGGCATAGTGCTCTCAAGAAAAATAATTGTTTGTTACAATCTGAAGTCGTACTAGAGAAAAAAGTTGATTTTATTTCATATTTTTCAACTTTTACTCCACATGATTACACTATAGTTAGTGTTAGAATAGAAAAAATAAGAGATAAGGTATAAAGTTTGACCAAAATAACCTTTTGTTATTCATCTAGGAGGTTCTAGAGGTTATACATATGAAATACGAAAACTGTAAGATGAAAAAATGTATTTTTAACATGAAAATCACCTCAAGCTTAAACTCGTCAAAGTCAGACTTACTCAGTAAATTCATAGGCAAATATTAGGAAGAAATTCTAAATTTTTGTGTACAACATACATGTACCATTTGCTGAAAGATTACCATATTTTGTGAAGATACACTTAGTAAATTCAGAATATAGTAAACATTGTCTAATATGGGTTGGTCCAATGGACCAAACCATGCACGTTGACCCACATATGAGGTTTGGTTTTTAGTCTTCCTGTTGAAATAATCACTAACATTATGGACTTCTAACAAATGTTGCTGTAAATCTTTACTCTAAGTCAGTTTAACAGTTACATCATCATACCAATTTATAGGATAGAAAGATTTACAGTGTCCCAAATTAATTAAAAATATAAATCTTACTTCATTTTTTCTCTCCAAAAAAAGAGAAATTGAAAATAAGGTATGCATGTGTGTGTGTGTGTGTGTGTGTGTGTGTGTGTGTGTTATATATTATATATATATATATATATAT
>NW_013666660.1:324326-325533 GCF_000517525.1 Limulus polyphemus | reverse complement strand
AAAAACCTTCTCCAAACATTGTACATTTATTACTGTGTTGAACTTTTAATAAAATTTTCTTTGTTACCCATTCAACTTATCTAAACTATATAAGCTTACTTACCTTTATTACAAGTTATCCGATGTTTTCTCATTGAAGACAATTCTCTGTAGCTTTTAATGTTAAAATTTGTGTACTTGAGAATGTTTGCACTAGTGATCAAAATGCTATACAAATCTTCCTTACTGTAACATCTGTAACTTGTAATAAAATAATACTTAATCAGTAAGTAAACTCAAAGCAAAATTATTAATTTCTTTATAGCTATTTTCAAAGTTGTGATTATTAAACCACTTGATATAGCACCATAGAAAGGTTTCAATCAAGGTCTGTACAAAAACTAAGGAACACATTTGATAATCAAGAAATGAATAATATGTTCTCAAGAGGTGATAGGTGTTTAGTAAAAATAAAGTTATTCTTTGGGATGGGCAGAAAAATAAAAAAACAAATTTAAATAGATTGTTTTGTTTTTCAGACAAAACTCTACAGCTGTGCAGAAATTAAAATTGTAACTTTTCTTCGTGAATAACATGAAGTGGCAGAAGTAGACAAAATATCGACTCTCACAATATTTTTGAATTAAAATAGTACTTAGATTTAACATATAAAATTGTATTAAAAATTTGTGGTGAACATGTATGAAAAGCTAGAAGAAATCCTGTCTTCAGGTACAGTGATTTAGTAATAAGTTATTTTGTTCTTTCTACGCTTTTGTACATGAAATTGTATCATACATGCAAAATAGGACAAAACCTTTAACAACATGAAAATAATATGATTAATAGTGTTCTGCAGGTTTTTCTGCAAATTCCCTCAAGACTGTTGTACCGAATATTTGTTGATAAAAATAAACATTTGTGACATTTCCAAACAAGACATTTTTATATAAACTTAATAGATTTGTCACCCTGAAACATCAACAAAAGAATATTTTAAAAAATGACTAGTTTCAGCTTTAGGCCCACATTATGTTTAAGCTAGTTGAATTCTTGTTTCATTGTTGGAGTCCCCCAGTGGCACAGTGGTATGTCTGTGGACTTACAACGCTAGAATCCGGGTTTCGATACTCATGGTGGGCAGAGCACAGATAGCCCATTGTGTAGCTTTATGCTTAATTACAAATAATCATTGTTGGAAATAAAATTATTTTTCAAAACATGTGCA
>NW_013666660.1:305232-323397 GCF_000517525.1 Limulus polyphemus | reverse complement strand
TATATATATATATATATATATATATATGAAATTATACATACAGTTTTGATGAATCATAATATTTCAATTTTGCTGTAAGATTCTGATGAACTGGAGGTGCTTTGGTTGCTGATTTATTTATATCTGTATATTGAAACATAAGCAAATATAACATAAATTGCTCATTATAGGCGTGGAAGAAATGCTGAGTAAAACATTATTCAAACCATTTATAGGATTTTGATGTTTTGTGCTCACTTAAAAATCAATGTATGAATTTTGTTCAAGTTGCATAATAAACCATGAGTGTTTAGCATGTTAAAAACTCATGAAAACGTATTCAGTTCACTTTCGGGCCTAAAAGCAGAAATTAGATAATTTCTTTTGTATCATATGGCCTATTATAATCTTAGATATACAGACAACTAGCATTCACTGTAAATTCCATGTTTTATAAACTTTATTTGTAGTATTGCTTAACTGAGAAGAACATGGAAACACAATGACAATATATACATATATACAAACAACAAATTAGCTGTGTGTTCATTGATACTATTATTTCAGATACACTAAGAAACATGATTTTCATCACACCTGTAATTTTAATTTTTTCCTACCTGAAAAAAATGTAGTAGCAATGAAACAGTAAGTTCCTCTATATTTAATATGTTGAAAGATTGAGAAACCTTTAAAAAAAACTTGTACATTCTTTATATGTCAGTACGACGTATGAAGTTTTTCTAAAACAACCATCTTCAGTTATTGATTTGGTTCAGTTGTATTTACAAACAAAACATGTCTATGCCATCTAGTGAGTTATAAAGCAAACAAACTTAGTAATTACATTAATAAGATGATCATATAATATCTGCCTTATGGTGCATATTTCCAAAATTACATATACAATGTTAACAGTTCATAATAAGATAGGTATCACTACTTCAATGATTTCTAGTAAAATTTTATAAGGATCTATGATGATAGACCATTATCAGATCTATGATTCTTAAACAAAAATTTTACATAGATATCAGTTCATTTGCCAATAAAGCATTGTATTCCAAAAATTATCATTTGCAAAACAAATTATTTTGCAACATGTAATATAAAAATTTGGTAATATCTCAGATCTATTATATTAAAATCATAGGCTTATTCATAGAGAAGCTGTATGCCAAATATTATGGCTCTACATTGAGCAATTTCGAAATGACAATGGAAGTACAACCATGATTTTTACAAACTTTAGGAGACCCTCGGGGCTTTTGAATTGTAATTATGTGCATAAACAATTCTCTTACTTTGAACCATTTAATACTCTATTAAAGTCAAAATATATATGGTATATTACAAATGGTACTTAATACCATTTCCAAAACAATTTTGGTTAGAGTCGACTTTCATATAAGGACATGGAGTCGTACCCTTAATGTGCATCCTGTGTTTTGGATTACTCAGTGGTTCACATGTCTTCAAAGTTAAACAATATCTCTGAAGTTATTCCTCAAATTCGTGTTTTTTATTGTTAAACTCGCTAATTCTGAAATGAACCTGAAGGACATGTCTTTCTAGAATCAAACAAATCAACTGCAGTTACTTTAAAGATTAAATCTCTTCAAAATTAAACTGGAAAGTATTCTGTTATGTTAGAAAATGCATTTTTAGTAATTTTGTTTGGTGAGGCAAGAAGTTGAATTTTCGAGTTTCATACTGGCAATCAAAGCTCACAAGCCGCACAATGAAACTTTTTTGTGTTCTGTATCACCTTTCTCATTTTTTCTTATCTAAATTGTAGGGGTTCTTCTGATTTCTTCAGCTTTAGTAACAGATGCAATCATTGGTAATGTGCAAGAAAAATCCATGAAGGTGCATGCAGCCAGTAATATGGAAGTTGTAAGTTATGTGAATTTTTTTAGCAGAGCATAGTATTATATACTGAGAAACTAATGTAATTGCTTTACTTTGGTCCATGTAAGTTATTCTTGTGTTTCACCTCATTAAATAATATAATGCATAAACATGAGGCACAACTACTAAAATAAAAAATTTTGTGGAAAAACTGTAACAAAAATTCTTGAAACTTAGTTTGTTTAACTTTTTCTCAGGTATATTTTTAATTGTTAATGCAATTAATTGCTTTTGTGACTTGTTTATTCAGAAATAAGATATTTTAATAGCAAGTGAACTTATTGGCTGTTAACTCGTTTCTTACAAAGAGAACAATTGAATTAACTTTTAATGTACTTTAGTTGGAGAAGTAATTGTGTCATTGCTTACTGTTCTGTGGGTGTTTTCAGGTTTTTTACTCATACACTATTGGCCTAGCTTACATCTTTATTATTTTGATAGTGCTGGGTCAGCTTGGTCCTGCTTTTTTATTTTGTGCACAGGTAAGCAAATGAAACAATTCATTTACTTAAACAGTTTTAAAATTGTAGTTGTTCTTGTTAAATGTAATTTATTAACTAGAGATATATCCAGAACATTTATATATGTGTGTGTGTGTGTATTTTTTGTACATGGTGAGGGTTATTCACAATCTATGGTAATAATATAATGATGAGTACCTAGGTTGTAAAGCCCCTTCTTCCAATATAGATGATGTTTTGTATCTTGGCTGTATACCATATCTTGGTTATGGCCTCTAGGGTTAAGCTAGCTAATATATGTCATTAGTAATTGGTTATGGACTCTAGGGTTAAGCTAGCTCATATATGTCATTAGTAAATTGGCTACTGACTAAAATTTTAGTTGTCAAAATGGGAAAGAAAAATCCAACTCTGCCATCTTTTCCTGTGGTAAAAATACTTTAGAACACATCTTTTATGTAGGTTGTGCATAAAAAAATACATTTTTTTTTGCATTGTATTATAATTTGGCAACAACTTCTGTACACAAACATCTAACATTTGAAGATTTTGTTGTTCGCTTTTTTTGAGATACTTTTGTCAAAAAAATCAGAAGTGTTTTGTTGTGATAAATGCTGATGAAAGCTTCATATGAATGTGTTGCTTGCTATGGCTGGTATAGGATGGTCCTGACCTCATTTGAAGATTTTGTTTCCATGAAATTCATTGTATGTGTGGTATGAAATATGTTTCATGGAGATTGATGATGACTGCAAATCTGATGTAGAACTGAAGTGGGATTTTGATAAGTTTCACACTTGCAAGCAGGATTTCACAAAAATTTGCCAGCTAGCATTGTATTGGCAAAAATCACCTTCTTTACACAATTAATGATTTGAGAAAAAAAATTTTTTAGTCAAAATCATTTTCCCATAAGTTTAATGGACATTTCCTACTTGGCAGATAAATCACTAATGTCAGCTAATACCACCATTGTTTGTTCCTCAAATACATAGTAATCCCACATTTATCTTCTGCAAATTGAATAAATTGATGGTGGGCAGAGCACATTGTGTAGCTTTGTGCTTAATTACAAATAATCATTGTTGGAAATAAAATTATTTTTCAAAACATGTGCAAAACCGAAACATGATATTTAATAATACTGATGTTCATAAGAAATAAATTAGAGAAATGTCAATGTTGTTAAAGATCCACACTTTGAGAAACTGCTACCCAAAAATGGGAAATTCATGATATTGTTAAACCTATACTAATACTACTGATAAATATATATTACTTTCATTGTCTTTATTATATTTAAATACACACTACTTTTAATTTTGGAAAGAATATCAATTAGAAAATTTACAAAATCATTAGGAATAGCTCAGTTGGGTTGTAATCCAAAGATTTAAAAGCTAATGTCTTTATTGCTAATAATGTATTTGATATTAAAATAAAAACAGCTGAACAAACTTTTCAAATATTGTAATAAAAAATATATAGTTGTAATTATATTTAGAAAAAAAAGTTATGAAATTCATACCTAAATTTCGTATTTTAGCTTTCGTAAACAAGATTCCTCTTTTCACTTTTCTCTAAGCCTTTACTTATACAGTCATAGAACTTGCATCTTAGCTTATTTTAAATATAAACAGTACAAAAACATCTTTCTTGTAAGTATTATAACTTCCAAACAATGAAAAAATCAATTTTGTAACAAATATTTTGTCCCAAGCAATACTATTTCTTGATATGTGCTTACTTATACAACATTAAATAATACAGTTATTAGTTTCTGGAAAAAATAGGTGGAAGGACCTGGACTGCTCTCCTAAATCATCTGTACCTGCTTGTATAACATTAATTAATACAGTTGTTAATTTCTGAAAAAGATTATGGGAGGTTGCCCCCCTTTGATCCCCCCCCCCCCTAGATTCCCACCTGCTTATACAACATTAAAGAATACCACTATTACTTTCTAGAACAAAAATGGATGGGGATCTCCCCCACAAATGCACCTGCTTATACAACATTAAAGAATATATTTATGTAATTAGAAATTAGAAACATTACACAGTGTAAAACAAAAAACAGTAAATTTACACTTTATTTAATACTTAAGTAGTTAAGTAGCCAGAGTGTTGGCAATGGGTGCTACTAGGCAGTTGTTTTCTCTTAGTCAGCAGTTCAAAATTAGTGACAGTGGCAGGTAATCTTAGTAGCTTTGAAAAACAAAGACAAGACAAGCAAATTTAGTGACAACAGGAATCAAATCCGATACTCTCACGCCACGAAGCATCCCCCCCCCCCAACCATCCATTATGTAGCTTTGTGCTTATTTATTTGGATAATTGGAATAATCAAAACCCTAATTTAGATTAGTCAATTATTTTTGTGATAATTCAATTAATCAGTTATTGGAATAATCAAAAATGGTAATAATTAGAAACACTAATTTTGATTAGTTGGTTATTTTTGTTCCATTAATTGATCAAATGTAACTTTGGTTAATCAGTTAGTTTATGGAACACTAATCGATGTAATCACTATTCATACATAATTGAACAAATCATCCAGCTCTAGTCATTCATGCTCCAAAATGAGTAGTTTTTGATAGTTTTAACAGATATTACTTGCACTTGATGTTTCATTACTTGTTAAAATCATGTGTCCATGGCTGTTGTGCTTGATACAACCTCTTTAACAAGTTTTATATTTTCAGAGTAGTGTAGAAAGCTAAAATGCTGTATGGAAAAACAATTCCAGCACCAATGGTTAATCTGTGTGTAGACAATAATGGTCACGATCTTTCATGTTATTGTTGTCGTCAGCCAGCGCTAAATGACCAGTTTCACTATTTCTGTGATGTTTGTCAAATAACAGTAACTTGTTATAATAGTAACAAACAACAAATCTTGAAATATGCATAAGAAGATAACACAAAAAATTGGCTAAGAGGAAGTTTAGTTGTAACCAGTGAAAACTATTCTACAAAACAGAGTGGAAATAA
Organism: Limulus polyphemus; assembly: GCF_000517525.1. Taxonomy (NCBI): domain Eukaryota; kingdom Metazoa; phylum Arthropoda; class Merostomata; order Xiphosura; family Limulidae; genus Limulus; species Limulus polyphemus. The sequence continues at coordinate 318,051 of NW_013666660.1, read as the reverse complement.
ATCCAGCTGCAGAAAAGTTTCTGCTGGTTCTTGCTCATCTAGTACAGTGACTAATGCTTCTGTGTTATTTTCTGCTTTTTACCTACTAACAGCCTTACTTTTTGAAAAACTTTGCTCTACTGAAGTTCCTAATTTTCCTGAGGGGTCTGTTGGAAGGCCTGTTTAACTTAATATTTATAATATTATAGTGAAATGACTCTAGAATATAGAATTAATTTATAAATTTATAATGTTTGATGACAAGGAACCCCCTTTTTAGAAATTAAGGTTTGGAGATTGGCTTGTATGGGTAGTGAAAGTAACTTTATTACAAATGTAGAATATTTCAACAAGTTTATGTCATCATCGGGTACAAGTAGTTTACGTAGGCCTCTTATACCTGATAGGCCTATGTAAACTACATGTACCTGACGATGAAATAAACTTATTGAAACATTGTACATTTGTAATCAAGTTTCTTTCATTACCCATCCAAGCTGTCTCCAAACTTTAAATTTATAATGTATTTCATTCATACTTTTTACATTACTTAGTGAAAATTAACTTTGAAATCCAAATTTTGTGAGGTAGAACTTTGTACCCGTAAAAAAAATCTCGGAATAAAATAAATTGTCACCATTTTACCATATCTCAAACATAAAAGTATGAAAATAGTACAGGATCCCAGGTGTGGGATATTCAGAATTATTATGGTACTTGTATTTATTTCCTATTAATTTTCTTTCTTTCTGGCTCTTACCTTTCTTTTAGTCTCAAGAACATAATGTGCTTCTTTTAAAACAAGAGCGCTTGAAAATATAACTGTTCCAAGCTGTCCAAAAATCATTATCTTGAGTGATTCGTTCAGTACTTATGTTGAGGTGTCCAAACAATGAACTTGTTAAATGTTTTTACAAACTAGATGTAGTTGACCTAATATTTGCTATCTTTCAGTTTTAACTGAATAATGAAATCATGAAATCACGTAAATATTTTTCCAAACTATATGTAGTTGACATAGCTAATGATATGTATGTATATTTTTCAGTTTTGTGTATTTTCAACTGTTTACAAAAGAAACTTTTAACTGACAGAGTAGCCCGTAAGGGTGTCATTCCCTCTGCTTTTGGCATGCACTTAAATTCACTAATACCATCAGATACTATTAATAAATCTGAAGAGGGTCCATTCTTTATTTACACAAATAGGTCACATTCCTTTAGCAGATCTCTTCTTATGTTATTTTTCCCATACTTGATTGTAGTTGTAGAGAAAAAAAACTGTGTAAAATCCTTTAGAAATCCTTCTACAATTACACCAGACTCCATTGCACTAGAGGGGAACTCGTTCCAGTTTCCATAACAAACATGCTCATTCTCTTCTTTCCTTGCTGCTGCCACACACACACACACACACACACAACAAAAGTTATTTTTTATGTCTATGAACAAGAATTTTTTCTTCTTTGACAATAATAACTGCTATTCAAGAGCTTGCAGTGTACCTACATCCATAACCTTTCCTACTCCATCCTTCATTAAGAACTATAGCAATATGTGGAACACCAACCATGTCCATGTCACCAGCTTCTATAGAAACACGTCTCTTCACAACCTGCTATCATAAGTAGTTTGTAGAGAAGTCCTTCCCATCCATAATATAAAAAAAATAATAATAATTTCAGTGTATGTAATATGTTTATAACAAAAATTATTATATCAGAAATTAACAGCTTGAAAGAGTGGTATATATGTTAAAACATTTGTTGTAATTTACAAGGGTGAAAATAATAGCTCACATTTTGAAACCAACATTATCAGAACAGCATGAAAATTACACTATTTGGATTATAGATAAATAAAAATCTATAAATATCATAATTTTTGTTTGTATGAAAACATAAACTTTTACTGCTAAATACTTTATAAAACACTAATGAAACATATACACACTATTATATACTGTACTCCCCCTGTATTGTCTTCCTCTTCAAAGTTCCCCAACCATCTCACTTAGCTGTTATTACCAGTTCTACCCTTTCCTATCCAAACTCCACATTCCTCTCCACTTTGCAACTACCAGTGTGTTACTCTCTAGTGCTTATGCTATTCATTCTTCCCATCAAACAACTTATCCACCTTTTCTCAGCATTCCTCCAGGTACATCTTTTGGTTCTTCTAAAGAAACCAACTGAAATTACACTGTCCCACCCGTAATTAGTTCCCCCAACTAAAAAAATTCATTATTCTTGTGCCTCTTCTATCTGCTACCCATTCTTCCCAAATTCTTTCACCTTCCACTTCTCTATCTTTGAAACTATCCAGAGGCAATGCTACCATAACTACTGCATGTTATAAACAACTGTGTCCCCTCTTCTGCTGTTTAGCTTTCTTCATCAAAACTTCTTATTCCATCTTCTATTAGCATCACCTCTTATAATGATCTTCAACCTAAATCTTATGTTGCATCATACCATTTTACTACTTTCTAAAGAAGACAGCAAATCAACTCTTCCTACCCTTGAACTCGTTCGTTACTTCACCATTCCAGTGACATTTTCAACCCAGTATTTGACAATAATCGATCTATAACACTGTACATCCATTAACTGTTGCAGAAAATAACTTTTTCAGAAACTTAGAAAACATACTAAGAAATGCACCAGATACTATCAACATGCTGACTTGCCTCTGTAACATATATAATGTTATGTCTCTGGTCGTTTGTTAATTACTCGTAAAAATTCTTTCGGAAGAACTTCAGCAATACAAGTTCTTTCTTAAATAAAACTAGTTTATTCTTTCTCAATACAACTTTGCAATACACTTAATTTCCACAGTCACTTTAACTTAAACACACGCTATAATTCACAATGATTTACACATTGACTCGATTATCTGTCTCTATCTCCCTGTCTGCTATTCAATTCTCTGTGCTGTTACTTCTCGCCGATCTTATATATACAAAATAGAGGGCGTCTGGCAAACACTCGAGCCTTCGGGAACGTTCAAGATACTCATTACGGGTTACCAGCGTCACGTGACTTCTGCTGTCATAACAATAATATTAACATATCTATAATACATTGTAAATCTTTTAACTACTGCAGAAAACAACTTTTTCATAAACATAAAAAGGTTACGAAGAAATGCACCAGATACTATCAACACGCTGAATTGATACTTTGTAATATAAATAATAGAAACATATCTTCTCTCCCACACTCAAAACATCTGTCACAATAGGAGCTCATGACCAAAACGTCTGCAACAAACAGCACCAGATTCTCAAAAATACCTTCTGAGAACTCATGAATATTACTAAGAACTTGTTTGAAAATTCTGTTAATATTGTAACTAATGAAAGTTGTTACCATGGTCACCTCTCCAACCCTTCACTGGAAGAAGAAAAACTTCATAAATTGATACAGAGATCTGATTCATTCCTTCTTAAAAATAATAATAAATAAACAGTTTCTTAGAAATATAACCAATTCAAAAACTGTGACTTATTTTAACACTATTTTTGATCATCATCCTTTCTCTTTTTTTATGATGATTTTACCACTGTACCAGGTACTCTACCTGAAACTACCAGTTCCCCATTTTTTTATCATGAAAATCCAAAACAAACGTTTTAAAACACTTTATCTTTTATTGGACATGAGCCCTTTCATAAGTTCTGTAAATAATAATCAACTCTCTCCCAATGTTTCCAATGTAATTAATCTTTCAAATGGCAAGCTCAGTCTCCTTAGTAAAGGTCTTAGCTTCTGTTTGACCAATAGCTTTGTTAATGAATTCTTTCTGACAGCTCAGACTGTCTCCTGGTGGGACAGCTGTATGTTTACAGACTTACAATGCTAAAATCAGGTTCAATTTCCTGCAGTGGACACAGCAGATAACCAGATGTGGCTTTGCTCTAAAGCAAACAAACATTCAACAGATTTCACCCTGCTGACAACTAACATACTCTGATTTTCAAAGAAAGGTCCTCTTGGATACCTCCACTAAACAGAGGACCACATTTAGAGAACTATATTAAAGCTGTAGAAAATGACATAAAACAAACCTTAAAATCTTTCACGCAATGTCATAATAATCTGAACCAAAAAGAAAGGACCTTGACTCTAACAACAGGATTGTAATAAAGACAATGGACAAAGTTGAAGCTATTGTTATACTTATCAAAGAAGATTGTTATTGAAGTCAACTTTCAACTTGAGGACACTAATTTCTACAAGAAACTCACACGGGAACTTACAGCTTGTTTTACTAAAACCATCAGTTATAAACTTAAAGAACTCTTCTAAAACAAGAAAACTGACAAAGAAACCTACCGGTACTTGACATGCAAGTAGTTTTTTCCAGGTAGATTTTATCTCTTACCAAAAATACACAAACTTAATAATCCTGCCCATGCAATAATTTCTAATATAAACAAAGCTATTGAAAAGCTTTCTGCTTTTGTTGACCACCAAAGATATTTCATGTGCTCTCCATTCTTACATAAGGGACAGGACTCATTTTATTAATATAATTGAAGAAATCATTTACAATGTACATTTATTTCTTAACAGCCTTCTTTGTATGATGGATGTTTTTTCCATATATACTGATATTTTATACAGTTTAGGGGTTGATATTCTAAAAGCTGCCCTAAACCTTTTCAACCCAAATCTCAAAATGTAACCAATCTTACCAGTCTTGTTTTATCTCCTTTCTTAGCAACTTTGAGTTTAACAACAAACATTATTTTCAGATAAATAGAACCATAAAGGGTACCAAGATGAAACCTAACTTTATCAACATATTTATGGGCCATATTGAAAGACAACAACTCTTACAACAAAGCCCTGTGAAACCTTACACTTGGAAATTCTACATAGATCACATTTTTTATTTGGACAACCAATTCCGATATGGTACTTACCTCACAAGATTAGCTATTCTCGTTCAGTGCAGCCCCCTATATGCAAACTTTATGCATGCCATAAGACTTGCACTCACTCCCACCCCCTTTGTTGGAATTATCATATTCCAACATGTCTCATGCAAATCATCATGCGTCATCTCTTAACCAACGACATGCTCACATGATACATGTAATTCCATCTATACTCCTCTACGAAGCTTCACTTCTCATTTGGCAGTGTTTGAGTTCCAATGTCTTCTTTTTTGTTTTATCGTGCTTCTTTGTCACGAGGAGAAAAAATTTGTTCGACAAAAGTTTTTTTTTTTAGATTAACTTTTAATTTCTTCTCTAACAACCAGTTCATTTTGTTGCTATAAATATTTTTGCAACACTCAACCATTTGTGTATATATTTTTGTGAGTTATGAATTCTAAAGTTCATGTAACCACTTCAGGAGTCACACCACTGAATAGTGGTGTTTTTCAGGCCTCGGGTGCAGGCGACTCGATGGTAGATCTTTCTGCTTTCATACATCAGAAGATTGAATGCTACATGGGTCAAACTTGTTCCCCTGACATCGCCCAGGCTCCTTCTGAATCAGCAGACATTCTTGAAAATGACGAGGATTTTGACCATCTTTTCTTGCCTCCAGAGTTTGCTGTTCTTTCCCACTTGCAACCTGAGGATTCGTCTAGACCTAATTCAGTTTTCACTAATTTTGTGTCTCAGGTTTGTGATGTTTTTTCCCTTTCCCCCATCTCTTATTCACCTCGCTCTTCTCTGTTACATGAACTATTGTCAACTATTTTTGGTATTTCCTCCCTCCCCAGGTATTCAGGTACATGCTGATCAATTTGTCTCAATTAAGTGAGGGGATCAGCATGCCCCTTCTTGGGTTCATTGTTACCTTTTGGGCTGGGCTCCCGAATCTAATGTTAGTGTTACCTATGCCCAATATTCATGTCTTTGTCTTGCCCTAACCAACTTTCTACAGTATCTTTCTTCCATACATCTCCTCTTGGAGGCTCTTTACAGAAATCCTGATGGGTTTTCTGCCGATACCCTGCACCTTCTCTCCTCCATATTAGCCCACATTTTGTCCTCGGCTCAGTGTTACATACGTGTTTTTTGTTGTTGTTGGAACCTTATTGGTAGGGATGCTGTATTGGCTCAGGTCAATTTACCCTCAACATATGCTCCTTTTCTTTGGTACAATCCCAGAAACCATCAAGCCTCGGGTTACACCAGCCCATCAGCATTCCACCTTCACATCCTCCGTTACCAATTTCTCTCAGTCAGAGTCTCATATGCCACCTATTCCCATTTCCTGTCCTTCATCCTCCCAACCCTTGCCTGTTCTTTCTAATTGAGGTACTTTTTTTGTCAATATCCTTGGTGATGTAACAACTGTTGCCAGCAGTACTGGTGACTACCCTGTGGGTTCCGGGCTGGTGGGAGCTTGACTGTTGAAGTTTCTTCCTCGCTAGCATCCCTTTGTTGATGATCAATGGATGATAAGGGTTCTCTCAGAAGGTTTCATTGTCCAGTTGCTTTCACCTCCTCCTGTTTCTCCTTCCTCCATGGGTTGCCAGTGTCTGTCCGAGGCAGTTCATGATTTGATTTTGCAGCAAGCTATCGCATTGGTCCACCAACCTTCCAGGGTTTTTTTTTCCCGTCTTTTCATGGTCCCCAAGAAACTAGGGGATTGGCGGCTGATTATCAGTTTATCTCACCTCAACTGCTTCATTGTATTCCCGAGGCTTTTCTCACCCTGAAATGATCACTTTCACCAGGATTGTGGATGTCTCTAATGCTTACCTCCACATCCTGATAGCCCAGCAGTCTCGACCTTATCTTCAATTTGACCATCTCGGGATGCATTACCAATTTTGGGCCCTTCCCTTCAGACTCGCATTGGCACCTTATGTGTTTTATTGCATAGTCTGGACATTTACTCATCATCTTCATGCTCTGGGAATGCAATTTCATTATTACATGGACAACTGGCTTATTTCAAACAGGAATTGACCAATCATACCCACCAACTCTTTCTGTTGCGGATCAGGTGGACTGGTTGATCAAATTGGAGAAGTCATTCCTTCGACCCACTCAATATCTTGTACATCTGTTTTTTTTACACCAGTCTCAGTCGATCTTTGCCTTCTCTTTTATGTCTTCGATCCATGGAATTTTTAGTTCACCATGCCCTCTTGGCTTGGTCACTTACTGCTCATGAGGTTCTATCACTTTTGGGGATGTGGTCCTCCATGACTACACTTGTCCATCTTGGTCGTGCCTACATAAGATCCCTGCAATGGGTGCTTCACGAATGATGGAACCTTGCCCGGTATTCTCTTTCCTTCCCCATCTCCCTGAGAGATGATCTGCACTGGTGGCTGGACAAAGCTCATACGTCAGTTGGCATGCCACTTCCTCCCCCACGTCCAGATCTACATTTGTTCATGGATGCATCCCTTCAAGGTCTTGCTATCAATGTTCTCAAACTTCTAACAGTACGTCGGGATTTACATCACTTACTTCTTCTCCCTGTCATTGTCTGGTGATGGTTTATTCTGACAACTCTACAATGGTGACTCACAACCACCACTAAGGGGGCACCCAGTCCAGAGACTACTGTTTTCAGGTGTTGGAGCTCTTATACTGAGTCCTTGCACATAACATTCATCTTATCGCATGTCATGTGCTGGGTGCTTTCAATCTCATCATACATCGTCTTTCATGACCAGGCTAGATCTATCTAACAGATTGGGCATTAGATTCTCTCTTTTTCAGAGATCTTTGCCACTGCGGGGGGTTCTCCCCAATTGCATGATTTTGCTATGGGCTTCAATACCAAGTTGCCCCTCTTTTGGTCACATGTACCACATCCTCAGGCTTTGGTGGTTGATGCTCTGGTCCACTCCTTGCCGAGTCCTCCTGGTTGCACTTTTTTGGCCAGCACAACCTTGGTTTCCCAGGTTACAATGTCTGCTCCACCTGTACCTCTTCCATTATCTCCTTCCCCTCTTTGTCAACCTTAGCCCCATGTTCTTCATCCCAATCTCCCCATCGTCTGTCTTCACACCTGGTTTTTGTCTGGTCTTAGGAGAGACAATCTAGTTTCACATGTCAAGTCACCTCCTTGTTAGCTTGTTCCTTACAGACTTTTTCCATGAAAGTATACCAGTGTAAGTGGAAAGTCTTCCACTGTTGGTCTGCTAACAGGGGATTTCCTGTTGACAAGCCTTCTGTAGGCTTGGAATTTCTTACCTGACTTTTCAACTGTGGGTTGTGGGTCAACTTGCTTTCTGGATATTGGGCAGCCTTATCCCATACCTTCAATTTTTCCCGATACTGTAAGATTTTTATTTCTGCTGTTCTTACGGAGCTCATGCTTTCCTTCAGGATTCAGAGGCTACTAAGGCATCCTGTCCTTCTGGATTGGGACATTAATGTGGTCCTCCATGCCCTTACTTTACCTCTGTTTGAACCACTTTCCTCATGCTCCTTGTTTCATCTGTCTCTTAAAACTTATTCCCTTCTTCTCTTGGCCTGTGGTCATTGATGGTATGATTTGTTTGCCATTACCATTTCATGTACCCTATATCACCCAACCTATCTTCTCCTTTATTCCGATCGTTTCTTTCTCCCAAAGACTTCAGCAGCTTAAGAGGGTTGTTCATCCTTTTCTCCTATTTTCCTTCATTCTATGTCCCAACATTACCCTGGACTGGATCCAGATAGGTTTCTGTGTCCAGTCAGGGCCCTTGTTGTTATTATTACTTTTCAGAGCACACACAACTATCTTTAAATCCCCTGGTAATCCTCCTCGCTTCGTGATCCTTCCCCTTCTAACCTGGTGAATTGGGTCCACCTTTTGGTTCGTTTGGCATCCTCTTCCCTGCCTTCTTTCTCCTGTACACTGTTCCATGTTTTCTTCCATCAGATCAGGCATCTCGTCTTCTTCATCTGATGGAGAAGATTCTACAATCCAGTATGTGGACCACTCCCAGGACATTTATCTTCCACTATCTTCATCATATGCTTTCTTCTGCATTGGGGTTTCGTCTACCACTTGTGGCCATTCTCCAGACTTTGATGCAACTTTAACTGGTAAGTTTCTTCATTTTCCTTTTTCGTCAGGGGCTTTTTCTCTTCCTTTTTATCATGGATCCCACTCTGTATTCTTTAACTCTAAATCCGCACTGTCAGCCATGTTGACTCGTGCTCTCTTATCCATGGCTTTGCACACTCACCATAGAGATGGGGTATTCCATATGGACTACATGGGTAAAGTAGAAGGGGATTGCTGCCCATCCCTGTCATGCCTCAAGTAAATAACCAGGTATGGTCTGCTTTTCAAAATAGAGTTTCATGGTCACCCACTGCATTGTCACCCTCCTTTCCTTAATTGGGGTATGGGAGTCCTTACCACTTCCAGTTCCAAGCTGCTGGGATGGTTGACCAAAGAGGCACTCTCCTGAATGAGTTCCACATGTAAAAATTTCAAATAATTTACTTGAGAGCAGCGTGGTGGTGTTCTGCTGGTGTAGATGCAACGTGGCCTCTGGGGGAGTTGAGCCGTAAACTTGCTGGTTGACATGGCCTCCTACTTCCATTTACACAACCACAGGATTTGAGCTGTCACCTTTTCAGATGATGTGGCCTCCTACTAATGTTTATGTAAGCACTGGAGTCGAGCCATCACCATCACAGATGACGTGGCCTCCTACTAACGTTTATGTAAGCACTGGAGTCGAGCCATCACCATCACAGATGATGTGGTCTCCTACTAACATTTCCACAACCACTGGAGTTGAGACGTCACCTTCTGGTTGACATGGCCTCCTAATACCTATTATACAATCACTGGAGTTGATTCATTGCCCTCCTGGTTGATGTGGCCTCCTGATGCTATTTACACAAACACTGGAGTTGAACCATCACCTTAATGGATGATGTGGCCTCCTGATACATTTTACATACATACTGGAGTTGAGCCGTCACAATTGCAGTTCACCCCTTTGATTGGGAGACCTCATCCTACCTTCTCGTGGAAGTTGGTTCCCAATGTTGAGGTTTTGGATTAGAGTGAATCAATCAACATAAGTCCTCCCACAAGTACAGGTTGTCTATTTTCCTCCCTAAATTGCTCTGTCTTTGTCTTTAGTCACAGTGGTAGTATGTGGGATTGTTCCAGTACTTGTTCTTGACTATCCTTCATTCTCATCTTATGGGGATGGTATTGCCTTTGGATGGTGCTGGCCTATGCCACAGTTGAGGGAGTTGATTATATGTGATCAACATCCTTTTTATACCAGATGTCTATTCCCAGTTTGATAAAACAGGGAGAATCCTTGAGGCATACCCACAAATCTGTACCAATCTTAATCCCTGATTCTTGGGTTTGAGGTGAAAATAGTATGATCCTCATCCTACCCCCATGTAAATAGGTTTTGGATGTAGTTGACTAACCGAGTACGGTTTGACACACACTAGCCACTCTACACCTCACAATTTCTGCCCTTATCCATGACACTCACTACACAGGGTAAAAAGTATACCTGGGTCAGAAGTGGCAAGGGTCTCCTCTTCAGATCTTTGGATTTATATCTCCCATGGTCAGGGGTATCCTTTGGATGCTTGCAGGGGTACTTCTTTCTTCCCTGACACTGGTCACTCCTTCTTTTTAATGTGGGATTATAGCTAATCTTGTGAGAGGAGGTAAGTACGGTATCGGAAGTTATAATTTTCCTATACCGAAAATGTATTTCTGATAGGTTCTTACCTCTGCTTACACTTCCCACCGTTCCTCCTCACTTTTCCAGTGCTCATGCCTTCTGCCAAACATTGAAGTGAAGCTTCGGTAGAGGAGTATAGAGAGAGTCACATGCATCCCGTGAGCATGTAATGCTACTATTGGTTCAGAGATGATGCATGATGATTTGCATGAGAGACATGATGGAATATGATGATTCAAACAGCGTAATGCCATTCCTTTTGTTATTATCTACCAATTCAAACTTAGAAATGGTTTGTGTATTCTGAAAAAACATTTTCATTTATTATGACATTTTTTCCTTAAGTTCCTGTTGTTTCCTTCCAGAAGAGTTGAAATCTTAGATATTTTTGTTCATGTAAAAGTGAATTACAACCCACCACAGAATGGTTTTATTCATGTAACAAAGCTTGTTGTCTAACTTGCAAGTTCATATCTAACAAGTGTTTTTTTTTCTTCTCCCTAATATGACAAAAAAAACTTTCAAGTTACTAAATAAATTTCTTGAAAAACACACAACACCTTTTACTACATACAGTGTGAAAATGCAATCATCATAATGTAGGACAGACCCAAATGACTCTTAGAGAGCATTTCAACAATCATCTTTTTTTTTAACGTCAATAAAGACATCCAACTGCCCAACACTTCAACAAATCTGGTCATTCTGTTAATAATGTGATTCTCGTGGATATTGACACTGATTTCAAAACTATAGTTGATAGAGAAATAAAAGACTTTATATACCATTCAACCTTCTGGATTAAACCTACATCTTGGAATCACTGATCTTCAAGCATTAATTAGTTCTAACAAATTAAGTAGATGTGCAGTTTAACTAATTTTTTTATGAGGCCAATTGCATACCCAGCTCTGCACCTGGTTAAAGTCTACAAGTAAAAGTGAACTCCAGTCCGTAATGGGCTTTCTTTTTAAAGCTCTTGTAAAACACTTTAAATTTCTTATTTTAAATATTTGCAGATTATTTTAAGGAGACTCCACACCTCCATCTTTTTTCTCTTAAAAATGCAGAAAACATGCACAAATTGACTAAAAATGAACACAATCTCTGCAAGGATTTTCAGTAGCATTCATTCTCCAAGAAAATTGTTGTAAGACAGGAAGTGAGGAGGTGTAGAAGTTGAGTCAAGAAACTTGGCAGAAGTGGTAAAAAGTTGCATCACTTTTTGTTCAAAGCAGCCTATTTCACGGTAGCAATGTGGTTAAAGTTTCTACAGTCTGAATTTGGTGTACTTAATGCATTAAATTTAATAAAATCTTAAATTTTGCTGATCTTCATACAACCATGTGTACATGTTTTTGTAATATCTTTTCTAAGTTTAGGTGTTTCATGCACATCATATAATTTTGTGATCTTTTTCTTTTTAGCATCCTATGGAAACCTATGGTTATGGCTTTATGTTTTCTCTGGCCGGGTTTTGTGGAGTTCAGCTCGTCCTAGCCCTTATTAGAACTTTTGGTGCCTTTGTTGCTGTGACAGTCACAACTTGTCGGAAAGCTGTCACCATTATTCTTTCATTTATCATCTTTTCAAAACCATTTGACTACCAGTAAGTCAATTAATTTTTTGGTGGAATAAAAACATTTTCAGAATTTAATCACTTCACAGAAATTATATTGACAAGAATAAATAAAAAAAATAATTATCTAGCAGATAATAGTAGAACATATATAGATAGAGAGATTCACAAATAAATCATAGAACACCTGCTGAATATGATTAATTTCTTGATTAAGATTCAATTGTAATATTTTGCTAGAAAAATTAAAATGACTAAATGTGAGAAGAGAAACAATATTGTTAGTATTGTGTGGGGTACATTATGAGAATAGAACTAATAATAAAAGAATGCTCGTGGAGCAGTTAGTGAAGACAACATGAAATTGAAGAGAAAGCACAAGTGTGTTGAAATTAATTTCTCTAATATCAAGATTCAGACAGTGTGTTCCATTTACTATGGTTTTTTTCACTAATAGAACTAATGTTAGTGTGGGGACAAGTTATATGAATGAAAATAATGTACGCAGGTTATGAATTAAGGAAGAATATTTTCAGTTTAATGTTTGTAGTAAACTGTGGCGGAGTAATGATAATACTGTTAGTATCTTGATAAAAGAGTTAGCAC
>NW_013666660.1:297085-304235 GCF_000517525.1 Limulus polyphemus | reverse complement strand
AAGATTATGGAAATAGGAATAATATTTAAGTGTGTGGTAGACTGGGAATAGTAAGAATACTATTGGTATGGTGTGGGAGATAGGAATAACAGTTTTGGTAAATGGTGGGAATATAGAAATTTGCTTTATATACTTTATAGGAGAATGTAGAGTTAAGAGTGCTAGTATGTGGTGTAAAATTCATGTCATTTTTCAGTTTTTGACTAAATTTCTGTGTAACTTGCCATATTGTAAATTGTACTGACTTGTTGGTTGATTCTGTTTCAGATATCTGTGGTCGGGGTTAATTATCCTTCTAGGAATCTACTTGAATTTTCATAGTAAACAGAAACACAACTGGAATTTTCATCAACATAAAATCTTCCTTCTCTTTGGACAAGTTCTTGGATTTAACAAAAAATATCATTTGATTGATCAGGAATTGAACTCTGTTTGAACTTCTAGGTTTTAGTTTTTAATGCAACAACTTTCAGCACATGTTGCACTGAAATTGATATTTTTTCTCTATGAAGTTCTACTAAAAGAGGAGTTTTTAATAATCTGGAACTAATATTGTTACACGTTGTTTTTTTTTTTTTCAGCTAGGCCTTTGGGTGGGGAGTAACACTTGGCATTAACAACCTAAACTAGGTCAGAACAGGTATCTTGCTAAAAAAGTAACTAAAATGGGTTTAATTGTTGTAAATTTTAATGTGTTTTATATTATCAATGGATAATATTACAGTACTTTAGAATAATTAGTGTTACGGATAAGATGCTCACATTGTTATCATGAGATGACTCTTTAACTCTGTTTCAGAGTTTGATTTCATTATAGCATTATATATTTATCTAGTCATTGTTATTTAGAAATAAATCGTAAGTTAATAGAAACCCTATTTTTATTTATGAAATTTTGTTTATATGTTTCTTCCTTAGAATGAAAATGGTCTGTTAGTGATTATCATTCTATTAAAAAATAGTTAAATATTCTGTGTCAACATTCTACCAGAAGTTATATCATTAAAAAGCACGGATTTATAGTAATTCGTTTTCTGCAAGTAGTTTATTATGTGTTACCAATCATGTACCCATTTTCTGTTAATAAGTGTGAAGAGGTAGTTACCATTGTTGTAGTAATATCTGCCAGTAATCATGACATTACCTGTTAAAAAAAGTATGAACTGGTAGCATCATTGTATTGACTGATAGTAATTAACAATCAAATTTCATACAAAAAATTATATGACACAGTTATTGTTTAAGAGGTTTTTTTTGATGTGTTATACATGGAACATTGCCATTCAGTGAATGCAGCATTAAAAAAATTCCATTCCTAGTTAAAGTCATTAAATTTTAATTTTTGCTGTTGCGCTTCAGAAGCAGATTACAAAATGTTATGAGACATTTGCTGTTGAAGAGTTGTAAAAGAACCTTTAATAACACAGCCACCATTAATAATTTAATGACTTTAACTAGGAATGGTATTGTTTTAATACTGCATGTGCTGACTAGCAATGTTCCTTGTGTAATACATAAAAAAAACGTAACATTTTGTAATCTGCTCCTGGAATTAATAATTTAATGACTTTAACTGGGAATGGAATTGTTTCAATATTGCATGTGCTGACTAGCAATGTTCCTTGTGTAATACATAAAAACAAGCTCTTCACCAGTAACTGTTTTATAACATCTTTTAATCTGCTCCTGGTTCTATAACATTATGATTTATCAAAGTTCAAAGTATATTTAAATAACTATCAAATAAAGCTGTAAAAAGTTTTGTTAACTAAGTATAATCTTAGTTATGTGAGGGTCAAAAGAGCACTTTGAGTCAGAGTTCAAGCTCATTTACAAATGACGAAATAGCTCTTGAGAAACTAGTATGATTAACTACATAACTATTAATCTGCTTCTAGTAAATGAGCTTTTAACAACAAATGATGTGTGACAGCCACCTGATGAAAAAGCAGTAAATTTTAGCATTGCATTTTTAAGATTTTTTAGTTAGATATACAGAAAAGCAACAACATGAATAGATCATGTTTCTGGAAGTGTATGATAATTATAATTAATATAAATAATTTCAAATTTTCATCACTCATATAAGTCTGTTAAATGTTTGAAAAACAGAAACAAAAGTTATTATTAATGAAAGATTTATATATGAAGTTTTACCTAATCTTAAAATATTGTCATGTAATGAGTCTTCTATACAATTTTCAGCTTGTTAGCATACCACACAAAAGCACTCACATCAGTATGAAGTATTGTCTTGTTCAAAATAATAAGCTTCATTTTTAGCATATTATTTCTCTTTAGTTGTTTTAATTAACATTGCATATATATATCTGTACTGTTGTATTGCTAAGGAAAAAAATAATTCAATGTATCTGTGGTGGTAAGTAATAAAGGAACTAAATAAGAAAGACTTGGGAAAATGTTTTATTGAGGTGACCTTTTATTTGGTGTTTATCAGATCGGAATGCAGATTTCTTTTGTATTAGATTAATTAACAGTGTATGTGCTTGTATAATCACATTGAAGTGATACTGACAATATAGACTTTCAATTTCATTGTTGGTATAAATCATCACAGTAAAAATTCTGTGCAGTTTGTTATAGTATACTGCAACTCTTAGCTGTTGTAGTAGGTTAAAGTAAAATCTGACAGTTGCTTTGTACATCAAACTCACTAGATAATTATAGATGGTTGTATGTATAGTTTACACAATTACAGTAAATAGTTAAATGTTATCTCTCTTTGACATTTTATTAAAATGAACTGACTGGAATTGTTAAGCTTTTAAGAGTCAAACCATTTTTCAATGTAAATGTCACAGCTTAGGATATTTGACATAAATTAGCATGAAAAATATATGACAAACAAGAGCAGAATATTAGATTATGATGTAATTTAGTGTCAGAAGAATAAGGTGAACAAGATGAAAATATTGAAACACACTGCAAACTGTTAGAGCTAATGTTAGTTAATGTCATAAAAATAATCAACTAATATTTCCAATTATCCAGCAATCCAAGTTATAATTAAATTGATTAATACCACAACAATAATCAACTAATCGAAATTAATGTTTCCCTTATGACTATTTCGATTATTCAAACTATCCAATAATCAAAATATTGTCATTATTATTTTTGATGAATTCAAGTTATTTAGCTTAACGATTAAGGTTTCTGATTATTAATATTTCTGATTATTTCAACTATTCAAGCAATCAACATATTGCCATTATGTTGTTAAACACAAAGTTACACAAAAGGCTGTTGTGATCTGTGTCATTGAAACCCAATTTTGTGTTAAAAGTTTTTTAGCCATCTTGACAGAATAATCAATTTGTTGAACGTAATTAATTAACTTGACTATGATGTAAATTAGAGTTAAAATAGTAAATTGACAAGATTATAATAGTTGAAGATGATTTCAAATAGTGTGAAAAGAGTAAAGTGAACATGATTAAGATATTGGGTGTATCACAACATGGCAGCAGCTGAAAGAAAGACAACTTTACTGAGGAACTAAAAGAGTCTATATAACTACTTAAGTAGTAGAATTATCATACATCTAACTAATGCAATCTCCATGACAATGAAGTTCAAGACTGTAACTGTAACAGTTGTCAGAGTGAAAGAAGCCTGCAATGGCTCTGATGTAAACACAGCACCTGTTGACTTCACATTTCAAAAATCAAAAACTTGCACCACACCCAGAGATACCGTATGGTGGCTTGGTACAGCCTAAAAGGCTAGCAGCAGTGGCATCAGTGACATACAAGTCAGGTTAATGATGCAGATGAAGAGCATCCAGACCCAAAAATAGACAGTATACATACTGTTACAATTGTGATCAAATTAGTTGTTGGTGATGGCAGTTGTTTTCCTGTGTTTCCACAGGAGTATGCAACTCCAAAATCTGAAGAGGGATAGGCTTTTGAATGCAGTCAGGCTGGATAGTTTAAACTAGTATGCCACTGATCTGGAAAAACAGTCATCTGTTTGTTTCTCCAGGTGAATTGGTTAATACGACGACCATAAGGCCATGGTATATACTTGTAAAATTGGATTACTTCATACATGAAGTAATTTTTAGTTGATACAGGAGCCACTGAAACTTTACTTAATCTCATGGGGTATCAGCCTCTGCCATGTAAACTACCATTCTGGCCATTAAACACTGATATTTTTCTTGCAAATTGTGGCTGGTTTATAGTGAATTTAGAACCTCGACTCTGGATCACTGTTGGTGTGACCACTAGACGTGCAGAAGTAGTAAAGGTCTTGGCACAGGTACTGGCGTTTTAGATTTAGATCTACTGCATATTTTATGTGCTAGTACAATAAACCCTCCTACAACGCGGGTTTGTACAACACGGATTCGCTTATACACGCAAAAATATAAGCAACTAATTATCTGCCAAACACGGAAAATTCGATTATGCACGGTTCGCCCAACATATAAGCGCTCTACCTCGTTACAACTCTATGAACACGGGCTCGTTCAATTTGACCGACCACGTCTCCATTTTGTACTTGTTTAAAGTCTATAGATTTAATACTTCTAACTTTCAACTTAGTGTGTATATCTTCACGAAATTTGACAGTATTTCAGTTAACATTATATGTCTTTCACTTACAAAAAATGATATTTTTAGCGAACTACTTTTAACAAACTAAAACAAAGATTTGTTCATGAATATGTTGAGCATTTGTTTTGAATAGTCCGTGCGGAAAGTAATTTTCATGTTAAGATTAAAAATACTTTTCTTCATCTCAAACTTCATTTGTATAATCCATAAAACCTCCTAAACACATATCAAATTTTTTTCCAGTAAAACTTTATATTTTATCTGTTATTTTCTCTACTCTATATGGGAATTTATTTTTGCCATTATTTGCTGCTTTTCATAATTACTCTTAGATAGCAGTATTGAATCGAAACGAAAAGCATCTCCAAGTGTTAGTGAGGCAAAGAAAAGCCGAAAAGTTATGGCATTAGCTGAGAAAATTCAGATCTTGATAAGTTACAAAGCGGGATTAGTGTAGCATCCATAGGCCGGGAATATGGCGTGAATGAATCTTCCATACGTACGGTTAGGAGGAGTGAAGATAAAATCCGTGCAAGTGTTAAGGTTTCTGCCCCTATAAGTGCTAAGGTTTCACAAGTGCCTAGGAAGAATCCGTTCATGGAAAAAAAAATGAAGGAATTATTGAATGTGTGGATCAGGGAATAAAAAAGGCGTTGTTGATAGCGAAGCTATACGTGAGAAAGCGTATAGTTTGTATGAATACGTAGTCTCTAATGAGCGTGGAAGTGCTGTGGATGTCAGTGAGTTTCAGGCAGGTAAAGGCTGGTTTGCCTAATTTAAGCGACGCTTTAACCTGCATAACGTGAAGCTGGGTCATCTGATAGCGATCCAGCTGCACAGTTCAAGCTGTGGTTCCTTGAATTCGTTAAGGAAAAAGGATATGCTCCTCAACAGGTGTTTAATGCAGATGAGACAGGGCTCTTTTATGAGAAGATAGGCAACAGGATATAAATCACTAAGGAGTAGAAGGTAGCATTCGGGTTTAAGGCCTTTAAGGATAGTCTCACTTCGCTTTTTTTATGGGAACGCATCGGGAGACTTTAAATGCAAGCCTATGTTAGTACAGTGCTCCGCGAACCCACGCGCATTAAAAGGCAAGAAAACGCGACATTTACCTGTTGTTTAGTGTTCAAATAAAAAGGCTTGGGTAACTATGATGCTATTCAACGACTGGTTGCAAAATCATTTTATGCATGAGGTTAAAGAATACCTGGCGAAGAAGAACCTTGACTTTAAGGTTCTTCTAGTTTTGGATAATGCTCCTATCCATGACCCTGACACGCTGCAATTCTGCCATCCTAATGTGGAAATAATATTTTTATCTCCCAATACCACATCCATCCTGTAACCAATGGACCAAGGAGTAATAATGACATTCAAGTCTCACTATACAAGGAATGTCTACCGATGTGCAACCCAAGTTACAGACTCTGGTGTTTTCGAAAACTTAACCAAGTTTTGGAAAGCTTATAACATTAAGGACTGTATCAATATCACAAAATGTCATGGGACGAGGTGAAAGAGTCTAACCATAAATGCATGCTGGCATCATCTTTGGCCTGAAGTCGTGAACGATTTCAAAGGCTTTTGATGGTTCAGAAGGAAGTTGCCGAAATCATGAGACTCGCTAAAGAAGTCGGGGGTAAGGGGTTATATAATATGAAGTATGAAGAGGTGGTTGAGCTGCTAGCATCCTATTACCAAGAGCCAATGAATGAAGAACTTGAAGCGCTGATAGCCTCCAGTGACAGTGATAGTAAGGAAGATGCTGATGAGACAGAACCTGCTAAACCCATCCTCACAGCGAAGTCTGTGTCCAATTTCCTATGCAAAGCAGATGAGCTTGCAGAAATTGCTGTAGATACGGATCCCATAATGGAGGGAAGCATGAAATTTAAAAGAGGGTTTAATGATGTTCTAGCACCATACAGAGAAAGATTTGCGGAGGAAAGCCAAACAGCCGAAAATTACTGACTTTATGAAGCCCATGTAATTCCTTCTAACCCCATCCCATCGACTTCTACATCTGCTTCATTGGAGTTTGAGACCGAATTTTCTGATGATCCATCAGTCTTAAACTAACCTCAGATCCCATAAATCTATTATCATCATCATTGCAAACTTTTCTCTCATCAACGAAAGGTCTTTGTCTTCATCATTCACAGGTGAATGTTACAATAAAATGCAGTACTGTGTTATCTCATTTATAGGTGCAGGGTATCACATGTGAATGTTATTATGCTTATGACTTTATATTTTTAGTTCGTATACAATTCTGTATAGGTAGGGCTTTTCATTTATGTATAGAAAAGTCAATATATAAGCAGTTATCAGATACTTACGCGACTGTGTTCCTGTATCCCTATTAATCCTATAAGGATTGAATTCCTCCATTACGGCTTGCTAGAGGAAAGCACCCCCCCCCCCCCGTGTTGGAGGAGTGCCCACTGTATATCCTATGCACCTTTCTGATGAAACTATAAAGTGCCATAAAATATTCCCAAAAGCAGTGGATTGCAATAGCAATTTCATCTTTTACTCAAGTGGTGTTTCCTGATAAATTA
>NW_013666660.1:293146-296124 GCF_000517525.1 Limulus polyphemus | reverse complement strand
GCCCTCTTGTAGCTTTGCACGAAATTCAAAACAAACAAACAAACTTTAGCTGCAGTGGTTGCTAGTATATCTAAGGTCGCTAATCAAATTTTATGCACGTAATTTAAGTTAAACTAAACAGAGAAATACCAGGAAGTTATTAATGGAATCCACACGTGTATTTGTCAGGACAGATGGTTGGCTGATTAGAACAAACATCATTCAGCATCGTGTATACCGGAGATGTATGTCCTATAAAGTAATAGGCGTGTAAGAGATACGCCAAAATTCTGTGTGAAATTCAGGAGGGTGAACAAAGTAAAGCATAATGATGATGTGCTGCACGGATAAATGTTTTGATGCATTGGAAGAATCACACTAGCTCAGTTTGCTAGACCTCACTTCTGGCATGTTGAGCTAGATAATGAAATCAGTGACAAAAAAGACTGCTTGCACCATTCGAGAATGATTATGTTAATTTTGCATCATGCCATTCAGACTTTGTAATGTGCCAGTTACTTTCGAGCGGCTTATATGATTTGCAGTATGTATATTTTACAATAGAATTGATGTCTAATTTATATCAGGCTGCTGTTGAAAATCTAAGGATGATATTTTAATGTTTGTAATAGGCAGGTCTGAAAGCAAAACCAGATAAGTATCTCGTGAGGATCTATATAGAGTTTAATGAGTAAAGATGTAGTCTCTGTGGATCCTGCTAAAATATAAGCAGACTGGACCAAACTTACAAAAAAGGAGGACATCTGAAACACATTTTGCTATGTATCAAATTAGAGATGCTTTGTGTGGTCAACGTTTCAGCAATATCACACTATATTTAGAATTAATAAAGTGAGATAAACTGAAGAGTGTATAAAGTCACGAAAGTCACTAAAATGTGCCTTAATTGATACTCTGGCATTAGCTTATCTGAGGAGAGAGATATACCATTTATTTTATCCTGAGTACAGATGGCAACAACAATAAAATCAGAGCACTGCTGTCATAAGTACAAAATAGTGTAGAGCATGTAATATGTACATGAGTTACATATTATTATTTGACAAACGCCACCGTTGTACATCGAAGGAAGATCAAAAAAGTTGATTTGAATCCTAATTTATCATTTGATTCACCGCTTGTCATTGAGTTATTCTAGTTTGTAAATTCTACCCCTCATTAGTAACCCTGGACAAGGGCGAATCAAAATAATAAGACTATACATTAAACATTATATGTATAGTGTTTGGAGATGTCATTTACTCACACAGCGATCCTATATTTATATAATAATTTCAATAATATACAGCACTGATGCTACTAATTTATTCTTGTGAATTATTCCGCCGACAAGCTGATGAGGAGTGAAATTACCCGAAAATGGTATAACTCAGTTACAACTAGTAAATCGAATGGTGGTTTGGGCTTCACGTATATTTTAGATAGCTTATCGGCTGAACAATTCACAAGTATAAATTAGCAGCATCAATACTACATATTCTTAAAATAAATATGAATTATAAAATAAAGCTGTGCTAGCGTTATTGGGCGTTGGTAAGTCCAAATATCTTTGGTACATCTTTGAAAATGAAAGTACTAAAATAGGTTATCGTTTTTATTTCGCTGAGAATTTTTATGACGTTTCAATTTTTGTCTTCAGCTTTAGGATTAACTATTATCATTTATCACAATGTTGTATAGTAAATTTATCCTTTTCAGAACACATTTTATCAACGGCTCTAAAATTTTGTTAAGTAAAACCAGATGGCGTTTAATGTAAGCACGTGTGCGTGTGGTTACTAATCTGTTAGTTGGTGATTACCTAGAAGTGTATAATAATAATAATAATGTGTACAGAATTGAATACAAATATTGAAGTCATTGTCGGTACATATGAGGAGTTTCTCTTAGGATACAAGCTTTGCTTTTCGCCGTCATCTAAGGTGAGTTTGCAGCTAATTTATTTTTGGCACAGTTTGTGTAACGTCGAGTAAATACTATGCACTACTTTATCAATTAAAAATTAAATACATTTTGAATGGTCACTTAAACAATATATCATTCACTTAAAAATTAAAGATCATTTGAATGCATTAAATTATCAACTTAGAAATTAAAGATTAATATTTTACATTTATTTTATTTAATTAAATATATTATTCACCGTGTGAAGACATCAACTGTCATGGGGCTTCTGGGGTAAGGCGAAGGAGCTGGCACTGTTGTAATTGGTGTCTGAGGAAGAGTATCCCGATGCTGCAGGCAGACCTATGGAGGCTTCACTACTGGTGGAAGTATGATTTCGTCTGGGTTTTTTGACAGGGGTTTAAAAAAGTCAGATATTTTCCCCCGTTTGTAATTGCTTGATGACATCTGCTTTCATATCTCTCAAAGTTGCATAGTGCTGTTCCAAATCAGGCAACTGCTCAACTGCCTCCAGTTGCTTGGGAGAATTTGTGAGGCTCTTCTTGCATAGTTAGAAAGCCTGAATACTTTTCAGGGATTCCGAGTTATCAAGGGATTACTGTAATTGTATTGGACTCTCTTGGATTACTTGATAAAAATGCAAAGTCCAGGCTATGTAATGATAATGAATTGCTCTAATATTTCAATAAAGATTTGCTACAACCACATTCTGCAGGACTAGTTTAATAAATAAACTTTTCAAAATGAACTCAGAAACTATTGTAGGTGTAACTTCAAATATACTGTTTCAAAAGAAGTTCTATGAATAATGTTACTTATGCCTAACTTATTTATAAAATTACTTTGCAAAGCTAATCAAGCTATAAACAAAATGCTAACTCATCAAGGAACTGAATAGTAGAATATCTAAGATAACTCTCACTGCATCTCTGACATAGAACTAAATCACTCGCTGAACAGTTCAGTGACTTCTCATTCCGTGATTACTTGTATATATATATATATATATATATACTATTTATATATATATTGTTAACCTTTTTATTTTACTATATTTCACAAAGCTTCTGTTT
>NW_013666660.1:285965-292146 GCF_000517525.1 Limulus polyphemus | reverse complement strand
TAAACAAAATGCTAACTCATCAAGGAACTGAATAGTAGAATATCTAAGATAACTCTCACTGCATCTCTGACATAGAACTAAATCACTCGCTGAACAGTTCGGTGACTTATCATTCAGTGATTACTTGTATATATATATATATATATATTTATATATATTGTAACCATTTTTTTTACATATTTCACAAAGCTTCTGTTTCTTAACTTTCATGAAACTTCTTGATCTTAACATCATGCACTAACAAACAACTAAATTAAAACATTGAAAATGTATCTTACAACACTGCCTCTTTTGTGGATTATAAAGTTCTTTAAACAATCCTAGTACACAAATAAAACTGTGTACTAAACAACCTTCAGAAAATAAAACAACCAAAAAGGTTTGGTTAATGGACAGTTGTCACTTACTATCCTATCACTGGGGGAATTATCCCTGGGTAGATGTTCGAGTAAGTCCATTGGTGAGCCTCTGGAAGTGATCTTGACAAGAGCCCTGTACTCATCTGCAAGTTTACTATCCATTGGCAAATTCTTCTCTGAAATTGCCTAGTCGGACATTCTCTCATCAGTATGGAAGAGGGAATAATCTTATCTTGTCTTTTTAGGGTCCATTACATCTTGCTCTCACTGGATCCCACTGTGTGGTGAGTGTTGCCCAGACAGGTGTGCTTTTATCAATCCAATTCCACACTAGGAACCCATTTGACTATACATAATTCTGGTTGCAACAGGCTCTGTAGAAATGAGGTGTTCCATAGGACCATCTAGGTGCATTACGATATGGTAGTGCCATATTATCATGGATCGCTACTCATGGGCTATGATGAGTAAAGCTAAAAGTGATTTTGCCTGTCCCTGCTGATCATTGGATTGAATAAATCGAGGTCAGTTTGTTTTAAAAATTTAGGTAACTTGGTTCACCTATTGCACTGTTTCCAGAGCACTGTTCCTTGGGACTCCCCAATGCACGTCCCCCCCTCAGATTCTACTAGTGGAGTTAAGGAGTCCTTACCACACCCAGTTTCCAGTTGCTGGGGTGGTAGACAGAGGGTTTTCCTCCAGAATGTTTGAGTGTTCCTCCACTCTTGGAGAAGAGGGTGAAGCTGGGGACCCTCCTACCTAGGTCCCTGGATGTATTTCCCATATGTTGGTAGGAACAGCACCAGCCTACGTGGGTGCCTACTCGTAATACCAGTTCAGATTTAATTATATGCTATCTGGTTGGGGTGTGATTGGCCCTTCTTATGAACAATGTCAGGTTGTATATTGTCCATTGATGGAGATCCACTATCTTCTCATAATTCTGATTGCAAAGTGGTCCCATCTTAGGTCCTTGGTTGAACACAGTGTTCCATGTCCTCTCCATAATTCCGGGGGCAAGTGGAATGCTTCTTGCCCACTGGGTTGTAGAGTGAGGATGAATGTTCATAATTTCAGACTGGACGAGTTCTGTTCCTTTGGTTGAGTAAGGCATATATGATCCTGTCTTTCCGAGCCTGGGGTGGTGCCTTTCGGACTTATTCAGGTAGAAGAGAAAGTTTTTCCACTTCAATGTTGCTTACTTTCTCATTGTAATTCCAGTCATTCAGAACACATCACTCTATGGCTACAGGTTGGGATCCAATCAAAAGTATATCCATATATCACATTGTGATCTAATTCCCCAAGCCACCAACGTGAAATATAGGGACCATGAGCCCTTAATTCCAACTCCGAGTTGTGGAACCTCGGTTATCTGGTTGGGGCTGGCTTATAATAATTACTTATGTACTATTCCACCCTTTATACCAATATGAAGTTCTGGGTGAAAAGCATACCTTTCTCAATTTAGTGTGGTTTCCTCACATGGGTACCACTCTTTTCTTGGTACACCTCTGTTCTATACAGACACTTTCTGTATGGACAGTGTCCTCACTGGCCTCTCCACCTTCTCAATATGGGATTCTAGCTAAAGTATCAGTGAGGGTAATTATGTTTTGGAAGTTAACATTTTCCTAAATTGAAAATGTATTTCCAATAATACTTACCTCCACTGACACTCTCCCACCCTTCCTCCCCACTAAGAGCCAGTGTTAGTGACTGGGATGGTGTAAGTCTCAAAAACTGATTACATTATCTGAGTGAGGTGCTTATATACAGTGTCAGGATAGAGGGCGCATTGACACAGGTGGAGGAATTTGAAAAGTAGATATTGCCAAGGGCATTTAAATGGGGTATAAAAGACTAGAGCATGCGAGACCAATGCTTAGGTAGGCAAAGCCAACATCGAGGAATAGCTAAAGTGTCAGCAGAGGTAAGTATTATTGGCAATACATTTTCAATTTAGGAAAATGGTAACTTTTCTGGTTCGTTGACAATTTATGCACAAGTACTCGGATGGTCATGATAAAATTCTATCCATCCCTGTGACATTTTGGGCTCTTTTGCCTTTCTCTCTGTTTCCTTTTGGGTGAAAAGTATACCCTGGTTGAGCCGAGATGTGGGTGTGCCCTATGGAACCTCTGCCATTGAATGGCACTCTCTATGGGCTTTTCCTTGAGGCACTTTCTAAAGGGAGCTCATCTAGGTTTAATGTTTTCACTGGCCCCTTCACCATTTAAATGATGGATTCTAGCTATTCTTCACCTGTCCTCTCCATTTCCTGTGCACTTTCTTTTTGCCTCATTTGAGAATGAAGCTGTTTTTAGCATAAGTGCTTAAGGGGAGTTATTACACAAGAAAGTTGTATGTTGCTCTCCTGTTGGTGGAGGGCTATCATTGCCCTAGCACTGTTCATATTAAACATGTGATGTTTAAGTGGGAGTTAGCTCAAGGCTTCTGGCATACAAATCTTCACAGGCAGATGTGCAAGAGATCAAATTATTCTGTATGTGGAGGTGAGTATCTATTGGAAATCCATTTTCAAGTAAAGAAAAATTTAACTTTCAGCCCACTTAATGAAGTAATCTATAGCAACCAGCACGTATTGATTACCTTTCTCAGTTTTAGGCAGAGGACCAGTTATATCCAAAGTAATTTTCTCCAAAGAGAAATCTACCATTCTGCTGGAGCTTTCCCTGGTAAAACTGTTTTTTTTTCTCTGGACTGTGTACATGGTACAGTGTCTACATTATTGTCCAATGTCTTGATGTAAATGTTACCAGTAAAAAAAAAAATAAATTACATGATTGTAATAGTGCATAAAACTATCTTGTGTCGTTTAGTCTATGCATTATGCCAGGTATGAAGATTTTCTTGCTTTCAAGTTCTGGGGACCAGTAGCTGTATGTTGGTTCATAATGACAGTACAACATGTCATAAGGCACTCAAAACTGACTATACAAGTGATATTACATACTTCTCTTCACCAAAGGTAAAATTGAATATATAATCTGTGATGTAAAAGCCTAATGTATTTAACATACAAGTGCCAGATATTGTCCACAATACATCACTGCATAGCAAGTAGCACACAAGCTAGGTATTTGTCCTACATTTGCTCTTTTTTGACATTCCTCATTGTTTATTCATAGAGTTCATCCAAATTCATAATTGTCATTACTACTACTACAATGGCTTTAACCACTGCCGGGTGTCCAGAACTTGAACAATTAACAAATAGACATGATCACACTGGCTGGTAAGGTAATCTATTGGTGTTTCCCTGCTGCTGATTTAAGCAATGTTGTATAAGAAATATGTACTCTGGCAGCATTGTTTTCCAATGCAAAACCATACCTTCCAGAGATTTAAGATTAATTAACCATTTCAGTGACACATGGGCCCAGCATGGCCAGGTGGTTAGGGCACTTGACTCGCAATGTGAGGGTCATTGGTTCGAATCTTCATCCCATTAAACATGCTTGCCCTTTCAGCCATGGGGGCTTTATAATGTGGTGGTCAATCCCAATATTCGTTAGTAAAAGAGAAGCCCAAGAGTTGGCAGTTGGTGTTGATGACTAGCTGTCTTCCCACTAGTCTTTCACCACAAAATTATGAATGGGTAGTGCAGGATATTGTCAGGGAGAATTATATTAAGTTTTGTCCTTGTTGATGCTGGGTTCTTCAAGGAACTTGAAATCCGTGATGATATGCATAGCAAGCAACTAGTGCTTACTTGATCTGTAAGCTATACCTAGGGCTTCTGATTTTCAGTTTTAACTGACAAACATCTATAACATCCCTAATACAAAAAAGTTAATTAGTGTATGTCTAATTAACCCCAGAAAAATACTGAAAATGGTTACTTAATTCACATATATATCTCTCTCCTTTCTCAGTGCAGTTAGTTATATACAATTTCCCTCCTTCCTGACTTGTACCTGGTATTGATTCATTTTGAATACTTAGAAGTTGGTACATTTAAAGTAGTAACAAGTTCCTACATTTTTATTACACTTCACAGACAGTGAGAGTTGTATATGCTTACAACATTTAAAATGAGATTACAATTAGATAAAAATGTGTTCTCTCAGGTTTTAAAGCTATATTTCAATTAGATAGGGAGAATTACATGCTTGTGGGAATTAAAACGGATCCTGTGCAGAGCAGAATTTTGGAAAAAGCTGAAAATAATAATCTTGTATAGTATGCAAAAAGTGAAAACCCCAGAAAAAACATGATTTCAGGCTATTTATGTAGAACTTGAAAACAGCTAAAAATAAACACCAAAAAAACAGAAGTCCTACTTATACTGTATTCTTTCTTTAATATAATAACATACATACCTCCTCTCACACTACAGCTATTACTTGACTGCTAGGGTTTTCTTCCTTTGCCCATCTAAGCATTGGTCTGATTTTCTCATGCTTGCTCCAGTCTTTTATTCCCCACTTAACCCTTTTGAGATGGGTCACAGGTGAAAGGCCATATCATCTTGTTTGTTGACTTGCATTCAAAATTTTATTGAACTACTACTTCATGAATTTATGTCAATAAGTTTGTTATCAAACTGTAGGTTATAATTCAAATTTTAAAACTATACTCAATTTGTTAATTTAAAATAAATATTAAAAAACACAGATAAACATCAACTTTTGTGTGTCACATGGTATGTTGAGTGCAGCACTAATTCAAATTAGATATTTGTGAAGTCAAAATACTAAGTCTATAGTTTTAAACAAATTAGAAACTCAAATTACAGATATTGACAAGCAAGAATATAAAATAAGAGTGTCTTATCTTTTCAGTTTGCTAAGATATGCCTTACGTAATAAATCAAACACAGTGGCACCCCACCCACCTCTTTCCATTTTTGGAAACACTCCCTTATATACACTTACTTCTATATATGACATGGATAACCAATCAGAAGCTCAGAATGTCCTCCTAGTGGTTTTCTCAGCCTTTCTAATGTTCCTTCCTCCAATTTTATTTTGAACCAAGATTTCAATGAGATAGGTTATGTCTTTAGTATGCTCAAAATTTCATATTTTTTTAGACCCAAATAAAGCTTAGTTAATAAGCTTGATAAATTATAATAGACTTCTATGGTATTGATGTAGTAATTTATGATTTTTTAGTTATTCAAATGTATATATAAAACTTCAAAAAAATATTTTGTTTCTTATCCTCCACGTACAAAATTTATAAAGGCTTAGCAACCAACGTAAAGCAGCAACCAAGTACAAAGGTCATAACTAGAAGAGATAATTGTTTGCTTTACTTCTTTATTTACTGTTCTACGTTTTAGGAAAAATAACTTTAAGAACTTATTTCAAAATAGCAATAATCTGTATACATATATAATGTATAATAATTGAAATGTCACTGTATTTTACAAAATATTAGTTTACTAAAACACAGCCAAGACAAGTTACTTTGTACAGACCAAAGGTCACCTTTATGTCATTTGATACAGTAACATGAGTGCATGTGAGCCACATTGTTGTAACTTCAGTATTCTTAGCCAGGCACGGGTGAAAGGTCAATATGATAAAAATAATATATATATATAAATGTATGATGTTATGAGACTTAAGCTATTTCATCTGAACATTTATATTTTTGTGTTATATTTTGAATTCATTCTAGAATGAAAGAGGCATAATTTGTTTATTTCCTAATTTCTTATGGTGAATGCGACATCGGTCAAATCTACCAAACCCATAAAGAGATTAATTACTGAAAATAATGGATAAAATATAAAGTTTTTTCTTAAGAAACATTTGATTATTATATCAACATTATAAAGATTTTGCATG
>NW_013666660.1:273515-284965 GCF_000517525.1 Limulus polyphemus | reverse complement strand
GTTATAATTTGTGTTCATTCTAGAATGAAAGAGGCATAATTTATATCTATTTCCTAATGGTGGTTGCGAGATTGGTCAAATCTACCAAACCCATACAAAGATTTATTACTGAAAATAACAGATAAAATATAAAAAAATTTCTTAAAAAACATTTGATAACTATCTGGAAATTATGAAGATTTCGCATGTGAAATTTGAAAATTTTCTGATGCATAAAAGTATTTTTAATCTTAAAATTACTTTGCATGATACATAGGCAACATGCAAAAAGAAAAAAAGCCATGAGAAAAACATTGCTTTACAAACCTTAAGATTTAATAAAAAATTTATATTTTGCATATGAAAAGCATTGTAATGTTTACTGATAATCTGCCAAATTTTGTTAACATTCGCTTACTAATTTAAAAGTTATAGCATGAAAACTATAACAAGCACAAAATGGTTATGAGGTTGGTCCCAGGGACAAAGCCAAGGCTGAAAGAGTTAATTACCCATGGCGATATCTGTCTTGTGACCCTCTCCACCTATGACAATGCATCCTCTATCCTGGTACTGCATATAAGTGCCTCATTCAGATAATATTATCACTTTTTCTCAGCGAAGCATTCACTAATGGGTTTCTCCGTACTACAACCATTGGCATTGGAGATACTTTGAGCATTCTTCATGTTACCTGTTTGATTTTGGAAAAATATAACCCAAAAAAACAGAAGGGGGTGACTCAGTTTAGGCTGTACGTGACCTTACTTGTAGTTTAATGAAGGTATATAATCGATCAGGTGGTGTTTCTCTGGGGAACTCTGAGGCTGCTCTTGCGAGCAATCTTGAACACTCTGAAAAGAATTTAGATTCGCTTTTTCCAGCATCTTCCTTTATTATGTTGACTTCTCATGAGGTCACTGTGGATCAGCCACCTCTGGCTTCTTTTCTTAAATTGGTAAACTGAGTTTGTGATGTTTTGGGTCTTTCCCCTGTTGCTTTTGAGTCTGCACCTTCCTTGATGGCAGAAAGGTGTCAGAGGGCAAATACTTAGTTCTTCCTCCATACCCTGATGTTGTAATTCATGCAGGGAGGTTTACTGCCCAGTTATGTGAAGGGACAGCCATGTCTTATTTGCCATGTTTGTCAGAAGGACATGCTTTAGCCTATCACCACCAGGTGGATGCATATTTAGACTCTCAATAACTAGACCCACTACTGAAAATGCAGAGTTCTAGAACAAAGTCTGTGGTCAACCTGAATAGATCACAATTTTCTAGGATTTGTCTGAACTTAACTACTGTGCTAAGACATTTATCATCCAACTTTTGTCAGAAGCCTCTCATCGATCATCACATCAATTTGATGATGAGTTGGGACCATTGTTAGCATCCTTCTTGGTTCAGTTGTCAGCTTCTGCACTTTTCCTAGTTTCTTGGCTGGTATATTGTTGGAATTTGTTGGATAGAGATGAGTTATTGTAGGATGTTCTCTACCTACTGCCACCCTCTATGAGTTATGTAAGGCCATTTTCTCCAACCATTGACTTTTGCGGATGTTCCAATTGTTTGGATTTGAGGGTTGATGTTGCCCATCTGCATTCATCCCTGTTGTTGTTTGCTTCTCAACTTTCCTCGGCTCCTACAGGAGTCATAGTTCTGCCCCTAGTTGAGTGTCCCGACCCCCGACATCAGCCTCTTGGTCCACGAGTTTCCTGAGCTCAGTCAGGAATGTTGCTAACAGCAGCGGTGACTACCGTATGTCTTTGGGGTATGTGGGGACTTGACTCTGAGAATTTCTGGACATGGGAAAACGTTTACTACAGATCCATGGGTACTACTGGTCCTTGCATCAGGATTAGTCTTTCAGTTCACATTTCCACCACCATTGTCCCACCAACCTATAGTGTTTCCACCTCCCGCAGATCCTCAGATTTCAGAATTTTGTTCCAAGGCTATCAGAAATTTGTTGGTCAAGGGGGCAGTGGAGAGAGTCATTCCAGTTCATCCAGGGTTTTTTTCCTGTCTGTGTTGTACTCAAGAAGATGGGAGATTGGCATCCAGTTATTGATCTTGCTCTTCTAAATCAATTCCTAGATCCTCCAAGGTTTAGAATGATGTCATTCCTCACTCTGCATTGGCATTTTTTGCCAGGACTGTGGATGACCACGTCCAATGTCACTGATGCCTGTCTGTATGTTCCGATAGCAGAGTTGTCCCATCACTATTACCATTTTGTGTACAAGGGTCAAGTGCTGCAGTTCAGGGCTCTGCTTTTCAGGCTAGCATTGGCACCATATGTGTTCTGCCAAAGTGTATGAGCTCTTTCTTGTTTCCTCCATTTCCTAGGCCTGTGCACACACTATTACATGGAATACTGGTTACTGCTAGCACCATCTCATCAGTTTGCAGAACGTCTCACATAGATTCTACTTTCAGAAGCAACCAAGGCATGCTTTATTATTTGAGCCGAGAAATCTGTTCTCACTCCAACACTATATATCATACATTTGGGTGTCTTTTTTTTTTCAACACTTAACTCAGTCAGGCTCAGCTGACTCCCATCCAGCTCCACGCAATGAAATAGGCAGTCTGACTGTTACACACATCTCTTAAGTCCTCCTAGACTCCAACAGGTCCTTATTACCTGAGACACTGGGAGCGAGGGAAGGGGATAAGTCCTTTTCACCAATTTGTCTGACCACTATTTCTCACCTCTTTGACCGATCAAATCCCAATCATTTGTTATGCCCAGTGGGGCCCTTGAAGTGTTATGTTGCCCCCATTAATGACTTTTTATTCATTGGGATCCTTCAGTTTCCAGGATTTATCCCTGGTAACTTTGATGAGGTGGGTACGAAAATTGATCCATATAATTTATTGGAATATTTTGCCAACTCCTACTATACTTGCTAAACCTGAGCTTACCTGATGTCTTGTCACAGGAGAAAATTTCTATAGTTTTTAAATATATGTAATTTTACATGAAAACATTTCTAAGAATGAAGAGAATGTCTTAAGGAAACTACAAAACATTCTGAGATCAGTGGTATGCTCTTAAGGTCTCTAAATTTCCATTAGATTCCTTTAGTCATCCCTGCAGGAGCTTCATCTAATCACTTTCCCATGAAGCAATGAACTTCTGCTCATACCAGTTTATTTACTCTAATTTGATGTAAATAGTTGCATAATGCTCTGTTCAATGATCAATGGTACTTATGCTTATCCTGTACTTATTTTAAAAATGTGCTTCATTAATTATTAACCAGACCACATGGTGTAACTTCACAAAAGGGTAAGAATGAAGAGCTGTAATTGATAAAACCTCAGAGTAAAAAACTCATGAAAGAAACAGTTATATAATTATATTCTGAAGCAATGATAAACCTATACTGTGAGATGGGCAAAATATTTCTTAAAAAACAAAAAAATAATCAACAAGTGTGTTGTTTGTAGGTGAGACTTCTCAGACCTGAGCAGAAATTTAAGTTTGAACATTTTTGTAATTTTTCTTTGCAAATTACAAAAAGTACATTTTATAAAATGAGAAAATATAAATTCTAACTTATTTCTGAGTTGTAAATTAAATTTGATATTCAGGTGCTCATTTGACACCTAAAAGGTGCTCATTAGTTGTGATACATTTAACTTAGGGCTTGCATGTGCTTCATGCCTTCTTGTACTTGTGACAAAATTATACCAAATCCACAATTCCACTATCACTGGCATTTGTATCCAGGATGAATAGACAACCTTGATGAGGATAAGTCAATACAAGCGCTTTGACCAAAGCATATTTTAAGGGCTGAAATGCTTTTTCACATTCCAGAGACCTTATAAAGTTTGCATAAGTCTTAGTCAGTGTAAATAACAGTGTGGCTAATGAGGAGAAATTTGCCTTACATTGACAGTAGTACAATGTACAACCTAGAAAGCTGAAGACAGAAGCCATTCCTTAAACATTGCAATCTTTACGAGATCAGTCGATACTCCATTTTTACCAACTATATGATTGAGAAACTGTTTCCATGAGCTGGTATATTCTGTTTCAATTTCATATCTGCATCTTTGATATGCTGGAACACCATTCTCATGTTTTCAACTGTGGTTTTCTTATTACAGTCCTGTCAGTGGATGCATCACATAGACCAAATGGTATGATGCAGAAATTCATACAGTTATTTCTAAATACTGATGGCAATTTGACTTGGAATACCAAGAAACCAGTCTGATGTATTGAAACAAGGAATGTCTTCCCCAAATCTAAACATTCATCTATGCATAGGAAAGGAAAGGAGTTGCTGCATGCTACCAACTTCATCTGTTTAAGTCCATACAGAACCTTGGCTTTCCACATCTTTCCAACAGCTACCACTGAAAATAATTGCACATTTTCCAAAGGTTTTATAATTCTGTCATTCAAGGAAACCTGAGCAGTGATTGTTTATTTGGATATATATGACACCTGTATCTATATGATATGTGTCAGTAAACTCCCTGAGCAATTCACGGAGTTCATGTCTTTGTGTGGAGTTCAGATTCTTTGCACAGTACTAAACTATAGGCTTAAGATGCTCTGGAAGTTTAGTGTTCGTTCTCATATATAACACTAACCATTCTTCCATTGTGCTTTCTGCGAGAGCTGAGAGCTGCTTCTGTTACCATATCAATGACTATTCCAGTTGGAAGCTGAATAGCTAATTGTCAGTAGTTACAGACTAGCGCTGGTACAACACCTACACTTAGACAAATCACTGTTTAAGCAAATGAAGTTTATTTTCTTGACAGAAAAGTGTATATCAGACGCATCAGATCTATTACTACAGAAGATGGTGAAAATGAACTAGTCTGCAATTGTAGTACACCACAAAATACGGCTTTCATGTTCAGGGTCATTTCCACATGATTTTCAACATTCATGCATGCAGTAAATTATTTATAAGCTCATCCTGATCAGCAGTGAATGGTTTTAAGGGTGGTTTGGTGCTTATGGGATTTTTCACTAATACATTTCTGATGAAACTGACTCTATAGTGTAACTGATTGTAAGCTCTGAAAAGGGACCATTCTACTAATTAAAAAAGTAAAGAATTAAGATTAAATGTCTAAACAAAATTATTGCTAGATTCTAGGCAGTACTTAACAAGGTAATCCATATACATAATGTTGTGTAAAACAATTTCAAGTCTACTAAAAATTCTCTATTTCCAGGTCATTGCTTAATTCTTGTTTTATCATACTTCATTTATAGATCACATATTGCTTTGAACTTGTTTCTTGTGTCATGGCTTTGGTCTACATCAACACTTCGAGCCTACCACCTCCTTATAGCAACTTTTTGTTCACAGTTTGAGACATTCACAGCTTTCCCAGGTGCCTTGAGGCAATGCCTTTTTTAGCCACACTTACTGCACACACTAGTCAAATCAACCACTTAACATACCCAATTTAATAACCTTTACACCTGACTAGTAAATCTTAACCAAGCTACTTAATATCTACGTCACTAGCTTAAAACATACTTCATTTAATAAAAGAATATACCCTAATTCTGCAAGCAAAAAGGCCTAAAAAATTTTAAATCAAAATAACTGCCAAGGATTGGATTGGACTGAATGGTTTTTTGCTGCAGGACCACAGTTAAACTGCTGCATAAGCAAAACTGAATAGCAATAAGTCTGTCCCTAAGACTTACCAATTTCAAAACAAAATTTGAGACATTCTTCTCCACTCACTCTTAGCATGTTACCATTTGCCAGAATGAAGTTTGTGCAGACTGGCCAAGCTAATAATATTCTGGCTGTCCCAGTATCTACTAAAAACTCAATGTTTCATCCATGTATTGCTATCAGTACATACTTTGTGACTCTCAGTTTATGGTTCTCCAAATTAGCTATCACGAAGTTGTGTGGGATCCAATGGCTGTTTTATCTAGGTTGGCAACCAGACACAATTCAGGCCCTGTTAATTTAAAATGACTTTCCTGCACCTGTTATGTATCTGTCTGGAAGGTACTCGTGTTTGCTGGCTATGTCTGGAAGAGGATATGACGATTTGTGGATTCAGCAACCAGGTAACCTACAAATGAAATGGGCTTTTTTCCCTCATGATCTTAAGCACCACTGGGAGTCTACTTTGGCTGCATTTGTGGCACAGGCATTACAGTTGGACCAAGAAAGATCTGTTGTCCTATAGGGAACCATAGTGGCTGTGCTGTAATGCTTCATAGCATGTAGCTTAGGAGCTGGTGTTAACAATTTTGTCATGCATCAGAGCCCATTGTGGACCCTGGAAGCTGTCTCAGAGCTGAATCTTCAGCTGCAAATGTAACTACTGCTGGTTTTGTTTCCTGCTCTACTGCATATTTTGATTTGAAACTTCAAACCACATTGTACTCTTACCTATGTGGTGCCAAATGGGTTTGAGCTTGTTGATGACTATCTTATCACAATCTATGGGAGACATGCCTGGGAATGCCTTTCCATTCACCTCCTATGTCTGCATAAATGACCAAGTTTTCATGGACTGGCATGAACTAGGACCTACTGACTGCTCTGTCCTTGTTAGTACAACTAATTGACAACTGTGTTCCAAGTTGTTGAAATGAACCTTATCAAGTGTAAAGACCATTACATGTTTCACTGCATGTCCCTAAATTCATCCATTCCAGCAACAACTTTCTTGAAATACTTGAGGAAATGGGCCACTTCTTTAGCTATCCTTTTGAACACTAGTGGATTTACTTGTTTTAACTAATCTCTATATTAAAATAGTGCTGACAAGTTCCTGCTACCAGTTTCTCTACTGATTTGCGGATGAAAGGCTGTACACATTTGGGAGAAGCCCTTGTCTTTTTCCAGAGATCCAGAGTTGCATACATCCTGACAAATTTAAGGACTTCAATAGGAAGTCTTAATGTGTACTTTCTCTTAAGCAAAATTATATATGGGTAGTCAGTGCAATCTTGTTGGAGAAGTGCATAAAAGTGAAGGATTACATTTAATTTGGGTTTGATATTTTGATGGATAAATAGTGACTAGAATGGTTTTCTGTTTTCTTGCTCATTCATATGATCTTGTTTAAAACATCGAGGCCTTATTTAGAGTACTTTATATAGTTTTGGTCTCTTGATTATATGGAGAATATTAGCGTTATAAAGAGTCAATAAACAGACTACTAGAATAACTTCATGTTTAAATATTGAGCTCTGGTAAGAGATTTGCAAATGTTTCAGTGTTCTGTACATGTATCTTTGGCTTATGATTTTATTATTTCATGACAGTTAATCTAACCCAGCTTCAAATACCCGAAGTATGTACATTTCAGTGCAAGTTATTCAGGATAGTCATATGTTTTATACTTATATTACATATATATTTTCTTTTCACCAAAGGTAAAATTTAAGATATAATCTGTAATTAGAGGCCTAAGGCCTTGTTTGATTCACTGCACCATCTGTTGTGGACTGTAGTTTCACCTATTCAAGGCTGATCAGGACAGCTTAGTTCAGCAAACCATAGAAATACAGCAAAGCCTTTTGTAATGGTGATGTGTATATGACATTTATGAGGTTTTTTAGTTCTTTTTAATTCACCAACAGTAACCTAAATTAAACCTGTAACATAATCATTAAACAGTTGGTCCACTGTATACCTCCAAATAATATATTAGGGGCAATGCCATAATATTATTCTACACCTAAATTAATTTTGGTTACTATATGATGAGTTAAGAAGGACTTAAAAAAACAGATATTATATATTGCAAATAATGAATAAACTTAGTATTGGTGACTACAAAGCACATTCACACCAACTATATATTTCATATGTTGCACAGTTGACTGTTCTTTCAGTATGGCTATAATCTTCACTTCAGCTTCAAGTTCCTCTGTATGTGTACATTTCATAACACTTTTTTTTAGATTGGATATAGTCTCCAAACCAGCTTCACAAATCATGGACACACAGCATCTGTCCGTAGTTTGGCTTCTAGCACTAAGCACTTAGCATCTGGAGGTGCAGATGAAACCATTAGATTGTTTAATATGAAAACTCGTCAAGAAGTTGGGACACTTATTCAACATGATGGTAAGTTCCTCAGAAAATTGTTTAGTACAACTCATGATCTTAAGATATTCAACATACTGGTTACAACAATATTGTAAATTTATCTCTAGATTTTTTCTAAATATTTTTTTCTTTGCATTGTATCTCATTGAACTTTTCATTGTTTACCTTTAACTCATATCATACACTTTACTAATCTGTTTTTAATGTTATTTGTATTTGTTTTAGTTACTTGAAATTTAAAATATATTTTAACCATACACTGTGTGAACTGCAGTTAACCACTTCTTTCTAATCATACAATATATGTTATTAATATTTTTTTTCTATTTTCCCAATAAGAACATATTTTTTACAAAAGTGTGTGGTTTTATTTAAAGTTTGTAGAAGTTATCATTTTTATGCTGTTTAATTTGAAGTAGTTACAAACTTACAGTTCTTGTTATGATATTTTTAGGTACAGTTACTTGTATGGAGTTTCTGGATAGTTCTCATCTGGTTAGTGGCAGTGAAGATGGAACAATTTGTGTTTGGACAACAAACAACTGGCAGTGTGTAAAGACCTTGAGAGGGCATAAGTGAGTTTGTTAAACTGTATATACACTGTTACTGTATGAATGTTTAATGTTAGATGTAAGTATTAAACTGGAAAGACTCAATATTTCTATAATAACAGGGAAAGGTTCAATGTGGATGCATTACAAGAAATAGTATACAGTATTAACCCTTTCCAGTTGGGTCACAGGTGAAAGGCATGTCCTTGTATTTGTTGACTCACATTCAGAGTTTTATTTAACTACTATTGCATGAATTTACAAAATACTAGTCCATTAAAACACAGCCAAGACAGGTCACTTTCTAAAGACTAAAGGTCAGTTTTATATTATTGGACATGGTAACATGAGTGCACATGCACCACATCATTTTAACTTCTGTATTGTTAGCCAGATATGACTGAAAAGTCAATATAATAAAAATAATAAATATATATAAATGTATAATGTTATGAGATTTAAGCTATTTAGTCTAAACATTTTATGTTTTTGTGTTGTAATTTTTAGTCATTCTAGAATGAAAAAGGCATAACTTACATTTATTTCCTAATTTTTTAATGTGGTTACATGATTGGTCAATTCGACCAAACCCATATTGAGATTTGTTACTGAAAATAACAGATAAAATATAAAGTTATTTCTTAAGGAACGTTTGATAACTATCTGGACATTATAAAGATTTTATGAAATTTGAAAAATTTCTGATGCACTAAAGTATTTTTAATCTTAAAATGAAAATTACTTTGCATGTTAGATAGGCAACATGCGAAAAGAAAAACTGGCATGAGAAAAACATTGCTTTACAAATCTTAAGACTTAATAAAAAAAAATTATATTTTACGTATGAAAGCATTGTAATGCTTACTGATAATTTTCCAAATTTGGTAAACATACACTTACTAATTTAAAAGTTATAGCATGAAAACTATAACAAGCACAATATAGTTACGAGGTCAGTCCCAGGGACTGAGCCCATGCTGAAAGAGTTAACAAACAGGCTTTGTATTTGCTATTTCTTTATAATACTGTCATTAAAGTCCAAGGAAGTTGAGTCATATAGATTGATTTAATTCCATATTTTAATGTGAGGGTTATTGTTAGAGGCAATTAATTTTGTTACACTGCAGCATTTTCTATCTTATAAAGAGGAATTGATGGTCATTTAAAGTAACTATGAGCTTACAGTATCAGAAATCAGAACATTTAGTTGTCATATCTGTGTACTGAGCATGTTTGAATTTTTTCCAGAGATGGGATCATCAGTCTGTCAGCTCACCCTACAGGAAAACTACTGTTGAGTATAGGGAAAGACAAAACTCTAAGAACATGGAACCTCATTAAAGGCCGATCAGCCTATGTTACAAACATAAAAGCAGGTTATTAAAACTACTTTGTCATTTTATGATACAAAATATAACATTTGTCACAAAAATAATAAATTACTGATTTCACTGTAAAATAGACTTAGGTCACATTAAATTATTTTAAGTTGCTGATGCAGTGTTTTAATACTTAATAACTTGCCCATAGAGACTTTTATTTTGGTTATCACATTGAATCTTGTTTTTATAGCATTGATGTATAAACATTTTCTGTATTTATGTTGACTGAAGCTTAAAGCTTTATATTCTGGAGATTTTTTGGCAAAGTGAATTTGTGGGTAGACACTTCAGTTGTATCGGTGCCCAAATTGACTCATAATTTTTTGGTGTTAATTAACTATAAAGTACAATTAGTATATATTTTTCATGGTAGAATATGAAGATAATAAAGATTCTTTTCTAGATTTGAAGGCATTAGATAAAGGTAGATGCTAGGAGTGACTTCTGTTTCAATGAGCTCCTGATATGTGACATAAACCATGCAGTTAGTGTATTAGTAACAGGAAGAATTTTGCTATCTGTAAATTACAAGCAGTTTTTGTTTCTACCAATTAGTGACCGTACAGTTAATTGTCATCAGCTTGTAATGTTTATTTTTCATCTGAATTTACAAGAGAGGATCTTAATAATATTTCAACTGTTGAGCATTTTTTTGGGAAATACTGGGATTGACCTGAATCATGTGGATATTAATTTGTAGGTTAATTAAGAAGACAGAAAGCTTTAGAATAAATCACGAGGAACAGAGAATTTTCTGTAATGGTTTTAAAGGAGTTAAAGATCAGATAGGTAGCTTCTCTCTTTTTCATTTCTTTTGGTAAGTAAATAGACAGCCTGGGGATTGGAAAGTTGCTAATGTTACTCCTGTTTTTGAAGGGGATGGATTTAGTGATCAAGTGCCACAAAGAATATTAACTAAAAAAATCACAGTAGTGGGGATGGGTAAAGACTAGTTAATTGGATTACAGAGTGGTTAGGTGAGATAACACAAACAGTTATTAATGGAATTCAGTCAAATTGGACCCTTGTTACTAATGTGTTTCAGGCAGTGAGGGTGATAGGCATAAGCAGACTAAGCAATTGCTTAGAGCCCTGAGCAGCTTAAGGGGTCTCAGCTCATGGGGATTTTATTATTATTATTATTTTAATATTAACTTTAGCTTTTAGTTGTTTCAGTATTGAAAAGAAAAAAATTGCTATTAATGAAAGGTATCCAAAAACAAACTATTCAGTAATGGGTGGAGGTTTAAAAATTTCGGCAGCAAGA
Organism: Limulus polyphemus; assembly: GCF_000517525.1. NCBI lineage: Eukaryota > Metazoa > Arthropoda > Merostomata > Xiphosura > Limulidae > Limulus > Limulus polyphemus. The sequence continues at coordinate 273,715 of NW_013666660.1, read as the reverse complement.
CACTTTTCTCTCAGACAATTGTGTGATGCACATGCACTGATTGGTTGCTAAGTGCATTACATGCACAATACATTGTGCATTATTTGGAAAAGATACTGGTAGAGCAGTGTTATGGTGTATGATTAGAAATGTTTTTTTAACAAGTATATTAACCCTTTCGAGATGGGTCACAGGTGAAAGGCCATGTTGTCTCGTTTGTT
>NW_013666660.1:269374-272507 GCF_000517525.1 Limulus polyphemus | reverse complement strand
AAAAACTGAGTTACTTAAATTTAAAAGGTTTTTATCCCTACTTTGGCAAATTACTGTAATTATATTTGTCTGACCCAAAGTAGGGATAAAAACCTTTTAAATTTAAGTAACTCAGTTTTTGTAGTTTTAACTTTCTTGTTTCAATACTGTTTTGTAACATTAAAACTTGCTATATTACTGTAGCTAGCTAGGTTACATATATATTGATCTCTTGTCTTTATGAAATTAATTTTTTTTTTATTATACTAGTTTAATTAACTTTGCATGTCCTAAAGTAAAATACTTGATTATAATTTAATGTTTATTTTCTGTTTTCATAAAAGTTAACTTTTACTATTGAACAGACTGCTTCTGTGATTACTGATCTTATCATCACCAGTTTTTTTTAACATCTTAAAAAGATATTAATAAAATTATTTATGGTAACAAAGAAGAAGTGATTTAGAATGTTTTGTGAAATTGTTAAAAATTATTTGCATGTAATTCCCAATGTATCATTGCACTACCAAAAACACTCATGAAATGTTATTGTCGATTTTATTTCAACTTTCAGTGGGAGAGTTTGTTCTTTGGTCACCAGATGGTTCCAAGTTTTTGGTTTCATTAAAGAACAGAATTGATGTCTACAGTGTAAAGGTATGTGTGAGTACAGGTTATGTAATAGTAAATATATAAAGCATGTCAGAGGTTGTATACAGTTGTATAGTATTTGATGTTGCCAAGATTGAAATCACTAACTAATTGTGACATGATAGAGTAGAATAGTTGTAACAATTTCCAATTAGCTGTGAATTATACAGACCAGTATATTTTGAAGAGGTGAATGAAAAGGTTTCAAGAAAGAATTTGAATTTACAATGCATTTCTGAAAAAAGATTGATATCCATTATAGTTTTGATATGCTTTTATTCTCAGACGACAGGTATTATTCATTCCATAGACTTTGGAAGACGAGCAAGTTGTGCAACATTTCTGAATGTAAGTCATTAAACTCTTTTTATTAAATATACCTTTCATATTATTTTGTGAGGTCGATGATTTGTGTATTAAGTTCATTGGTTGATCATTGTTGTTATTTACTCTTTCGTGAGTTTAGTGGTCACTCTCACAAAAATTCACATTGAAATTGATTACTCAAGTAATGATTAAATTCTTATTAGTCACTTAAAAAATATTTGATAGCCAAATTTTTACATCCTAATGTATTTGGATCATGCATGTAATATTGTTAAAAATTTTTCTCTATTTAACCCATCTTAAATATTAGGGATAGAATAATGTAACACTGTCAAAAAAAAACTTTTAGTGTTGAAACGTTTATTTTACATGCTTGCACCAGTATCTGCACCAGTATCACCCCTTAGAAATCAGCTTTCATGTTGAGATTAGAATCATGTTACCCTCTCTAAGTATTTGTAGAATTAAAAATAATTTTTGCTGTTATATTCCAGTCTTTTCACAAACTAAAAGAAGGGAATTTGTAATATAAATAACAATCATTTATTAGAATAAATCCTTTTCAGTAAAACCTGAACTATTATCTTGCTAGTACCAAAAAGATAAATACAGGGTGTGTTGCTAGAATAAATGCATATCAGTAAAAACCTGAACTATTATCTTGCTAGTATCAATAAGGTGAATACAGGATGTGTTACTAGAATAATGCACTATCTGATATGGTACATTACCTCCGTTCAAATACATATTTTCGGTCAGTGCTGCCCTCTCTATACAAAAATATTTTTCACATGCTACAAGCCTTGAGCTCCCACGTACCTTATAATTGACTGATTCAAATGGGTCTCGCATGCAAACCATCATGTGATGACCCTCCACCAATAAGAGTGTGATACACTCTCCTGAGGCATGTGACTCCCTCTATAAAATTTTACCGAACTATCACTTTTCATTTGGCTGTACTCATCATCCACCTGTGCCATCCTTCACTCTTCAGTGAGACTGTGACTGGTGAGATACTTTTTTGTTTATATACCTTTTATTTTTCAGGGGTGTGTCCATTTTTTTCTTTATGGGTCCTGCTCTGTGGTGAGTAGTGCCTGTCCAGGTATACTTAAACTAGTCAGATTTACACTGCAAGGCCATAATATCTTGACATTTCTAATTTCTATGGCCACTAAATGCACACTGTTGAGATGGGGTGTTCCACAAATCGCTTGTAGGTTTGCCCTCGTGATGTTTTTGCTTCATTAATATGCCCATGCCGGACTGTACTCACACATGGACTTCATGGGTAAAGCAGAAGGGGATAGCTGCCCATCCCTGCTATGACTTAAATTGAATAAATCAGGTGTAGTCTGCTTTTCAAAATATGGTTTTCATAGTCACATGTTGCACTGTCTTGGATGTTGTTGTTCCTCCAGACTCTCCACCGCAATATCTCCCCCCCCCCCCTTTCTCTTCCAGTGGAGTTTGGGAGTCCTTACCACTTTCCAGTTCCAAGTCATCAGGTGGTGGACCATGGAGGCCTCTTCCTGAATGTGATAATGATAAAATATACATATAATGATAAACCTATTCAGTTGAGAGTAGGGCAGTGATTGGAGTGGGCCATTAAAATTGCAGTTCACCCCTTCAATTAGGATCCCTCATCCCACACCCATAAGTCCTCACTCAATTATACTCTTGTTACTCCATCTGTGTTGTGGGTCACAATGGATGTACTTGCAGATTAACCCTATTGCCCCGGGTACCCTTTACTGAGCATGACATATTGATAAGGATTTAATGTCTTACATTCACAATTTTATTAAACTACTCTTTGTTTATGTTGTAATAATTAGAACAGCATAAAATCTGAGCTAATAATCCATATTTTAATAGTATACAAGTTTTAAGTTCTTAATTCTACAAGGCAATATTTTAAAAAAATCCTGAATTTCCACTAATGTGACCCACGTGACACATTTTCTATTAGCATGTCATTATCCCTATTTTATCCACCACCCCTCAAAAAGGTACAAAATTAAACATAAAATACTCTCAAACAAAGCATACTTTTTATAGCCTTCAATTTTGTTTGGTTACAGAGCTATCGAATAGAAAATCAGACCCTTCCTGCCACACCCACCTGTCAAATTCTCTCTTTCACAATTCATTGATAGTTCTCTCTTAC